>NC_077232.1:77131411-77431411 GCF_027887165.1 Monodelphis domestica
GTCTGAAGATGCACAACAAGCTGGCAGATAAACTGTTTCCTAGAATCCTCGTGCTGAGAATGACCTTGGAGATGATAAGTTTCAACTCTTATTTTACAAGAGAGGAAACTAGGACCATTGTCCCAGATACCCAGATTCACAACTTAGGTGTTATCATGCACTTATTGCTCTCTCTCACCCCCTATATCTTAAGTCCTATTGATTTCATCTTTGTAACTTCTCCTTTGCCACTGCCACTGCCATGGCACAGGTCTCAACACCTTGTGCCTGGATTATTGCAATGGGCTTCTGATGATCTTCCTTCCTTTTCTAATCTCTTCCCACTCCAATCCATCCTCCACTCAGCTACCAAGTTGATCTTTCTTTTCTTCTATTTAAAACCTTACCTTCTGTCTTAGAATTGATACCAAATTTTGGTTCCAAGGCAGAAGAATGGAATTAATTGGGATTAAATGATTTGCCTCAGGTCATACAACTAGGAAATGTCTGAGGCTATATTTGAACCCAGGACTTCCATCTCCAGGCTTGGCTCTCTATCCACTGAGCTACCTTGCTGCCCCTGAAATTGATCTTTTTTTAAAAAAATATATTTTATTTGATCATTTCCAAGCATTATTCGTTAAAGACATAGATCATTTTCTTTTCCTCCCCCCCACCCCCCATAGCCGACGTGCAAATCCACTGGGCATTACATGTTTTCTTGATTTGAACCCATTGCCATGTTGATAATATTTGCATTAGAGTGTTCATTTAGAGTCTCTCCTCTGTCATGTCCCCTCAACCGCTGTATTCAGGCAGTTGCTTTTCCTCGGTGTTTCCACTCCCATAGTTTATCCTTTGCTTATGAATAGTGTTTTTTTTCTCCTAGATCCCTGCAAATTGTTCAGGGACATTACACCGCCACTAATGGAGAAGTCCATTACGTTCGATTATACCACAGTGTATCAGTCTCTGTGTACAATGTTCTCCTGGTTCTGCTCCTCTCGCTCTGCATCACTTCCTGGAGGTTGTTCCAGTCTCCATGGAACTCCTCCACTTTATTATTCCTTTTAGCACACTAGTATTCCATCACCAATATATACCACAATTTGCTCAGCCATTCCCCAATTGATGGGCATCCCCTCGTTTTCCAGTTTTTGGCCACCACAAAGAGCGCAACTATGAATGAAATTGATCTTTTTAAAATGCAGTTCTGACCATGTCATCCCTCTATTCAGTAACCTCTAGTGTCTCCCTCTCCAGGATCAAATTTTCTGTTTTCTGTTCAAAGCCTTTCATAACTTGGTCCCCTCCTACCTTGCCAGTCTTCTTAGATCTTCCTTAACCCATGTACTCTATGATTCTATGACACTGACTTCCTTGCTGTTCCTTGCCCCAAACACTCCCTTTCTAGACTCCAGACATTTTTATTGATTATTTCTCATCCCTGGAATGCTCTCCATTCTCATTTCCATTTCTTAGCATCCATAGCTTCCTTTAAGTCCCACTTAAAATCCCCCCTTCTATAGGAAACCAAATCTACTACTCCTTAAAGCTTGTATCTTCCCTCTGTTGATTATTTTTATTTTTTTATACATCTATATGATAGATAGACAGATAGTTGTGCATATTGTATCCTTCATAGCAGATTGTATTTTCCATTAGACTGTGAGATCCTTGAGAGCAGGATATACATTTTACAGTTCTTTGCATCCTCAGTTCTTAGCGTGCCTGACACATAGCAAGTACTTAATCAGTGCTATTTGACTAACTTAGATTGTACACTGAGTTAGTGGCAGAGCCTGGTTTTCGAGTCTAGTAATACATGGGGCCCCATACAATTCTAAATTTAATGATCACAGTCCTGGGCTCCTTCCATGTTGTGCCAAAGCTGTCCTAATTTCAAAGAATAATAAACAGCTACTTATTGAGAAATAGGAAAAAATCCTGACTTGGACTTCTTTTTTATGAGGTCACATGAAATTCTAGGTTTCTGATTTTTTTTCTAGGACATGTACCCTAGAGCCATGACTATCTTTCTTTTTTTTTTTAACCCTTTCCTTCCAGCTTAGAATTGTTGCTAAGTGTCTTTTCCTCAACAGAAGAGAGGTAAGGGCTAGGTAATTGGGGTTAAGTGACTTGCCCAGAGTCACACAGCTAGGAAATATCTAAGACTAGATTTGAATCCATGACCTTTTATCTCTAGACCTGGCTCTCTATCCACTGGTTCACCTACCAGCCCCTCATGACTGCCTTTTAACAAAGAGTTAGAAGAGGTCATTTAGTTTGGATTTTCCTAAAGTTCTAGTCTAACCATTCTACTATGCTGCACAATAAACTCGAGGGACTCTTTATTGCCTTTAGCTTTAAATTTAAACTCCTTTGTTTAGTTTTTAACAATCTGCCTTCACTTTACTATTCCCCTGGACAATCATGATAACCCCCATTTAGTCTTCCTTTATGAAGTCTTTTTAAAAACTACACGCACCCATACGTATGTGTTATTGTTCAGTTATTTTTCAGTTGTGTTCAAATTTTTGTGACCCCACTTGAGATTTTCTTAACAAAGAAACTGGAATGGTTTGCCATTTTCTTTTTCAGCTCCTTTTTACAGATGAGGAAACTGAGGCAAGGTTAAGTGACTTGCCCTGGGTCACACAGGATCTGAGATAAAATTTGAACTCAGCATTCTACTGTGCTACCTAGATGCTATGTATATACATATAGAAAAAATGTGTATTTACATATATATATGTATGCACATACTTACATGTGTATCTATTTGTCTGTCTCTATCTATCAGTCTGTCTGTTGGTATCTGTCTTTCTGTTTGCCTGTGTATTTATCTCTCTGTCTTCTATTCAATCGCCAAAATGATTTTCCTAATGTGAAGCTCTGGACATAAAGGGGGAGAGTACAGGAGATTATGGAGACAGCCAAGGTTTAGATTTAGGAACTCTGGCCCTAAAGATCAATGAGAAATCAGAAGGCAGCTCCAGAATGCTTATAAAGAAATGATATGATTTACAGAAATCCTTTTCATCAACCAATTTAAAGAGGCACGCACACATTTATAGCTGTAAATGTTAATTTGCCTCCATCGGGTTAACTCTTCTTTATCATCTGAGATTGAGAGTTGTGCTGTGGCCCCATCTCCCTTTGGAAAATGAGGGATGATGATGGTTCTGGGAGTTGAGGGAACTGGGTTTGGATTTCAGATCTACATTAGACACTTACTAGCTGTATTTCTTATGGGATGTTTTGAAAGGCACTTTGCTTATCCAAGTTTTAGTTTCTGCATCTGGAAAATAGGGACAATGCTTCTTCAGTTGCCAAGTGGCTTTGCAGTTGTCTTCTTTTCTCCATTCCCATGGATATCACCCTGGTTCAGGCTCTCATAATTCCTTGCTTGGACTACTATTGCTAATGACCTTCTAATTGGTCTCCCAGGCTCACCACTTTCCCCTCAATAGATGCTCCATCCAGCTCTTCCTAAGGCCATGTTGCTTACTTGCTCATGAAGCTTCAGGGTCTCCCCATTGCCCCAAGGTTGAAATAGACACAAGATGACATGAGAGGCCCTATACAACCTGACTCCAGTTTGCCTTTCCAATATTGCTTCCTATTGTTCCCCATCACATTCTCGAGCCAGACTTTGTTACCCAGACTTGACATCTGTCTATCTCTAAGCATAAGATGCCCCCGGCACCTTGAAAGCACATCCCATTTCTACCTTTCCAATTTTAACTTCTTTTAAGGCTCAGTTCAGGCACTATTTCTCCCATGAAGCCTTCCTTAATTATCCAAACAACTGGTATTGTTCTCCCCTTCCCCAAATAATACTTGTTACATATGCCAATAGGTGAATGCATGCTCTGCATACTCAGTAGAATGTAAGCTCCCAGAGGGCAGACACTGCTTTGTTTTGTCTTTATATGTCAAATGCCTGGCACAGTGCCTTCTGAGGAGCAAGAATTGAATTGATTTTGGTTAAATTGAAAATCAAATGCAATCATGAACCTGAAAGCACTTTGTAAAGCGCTTTGTAAAGTAAACCACAGTCATGTGAATGATTATTGTTGCCAGAAAGGAGCCTCAGTCAAACTGTGAAGATGGGGGAACTCAACCTAGAATCACAGGATTTAAGATTGGACCTTTGATGCTGAGGGCTATGGAAGATCTAGAGTCAAGATAATTTTGTCTAACCTCCTCATTTTCAAAAGAGAGAAATAAAGGCTCTGTCTACAGTCACATGGTAGAATTAGAATTTGAGTATTGACAAATTGAGTGTCTTTCTTCTTCTATATCCCCCTTTCTTCATTGTCTCTTACTTTCCATAATTGTATTCTGATCCATAACTAACGTGGGATGACTAGAGCTTTGCCCTAGGGCACTAAATATGAGAGAGAAATGACAGTATTTGCAATCCTTCTGCAAGAACAGAAAAAAAAGAACTTAGCATCTAATCAGCAAGAATAATTATTTAAAATAGGAGGTTACCAGATGGTAGCTTCCTCCTCTTCCTGGTTTGTACCCAGGGGAGTTCCTCCCCAGCCTTGCCCTGCTTTCTATCCATCTACATCTCATTGTGTCCTATAGTTGCTCTACTTCCAAATGAATTTGTATCAAAAAGTTTTATACCACTTTTCTCAAGTTTTATACTGTATTTTCCCATAAAAATGGCTAGTTATGGCTCTGTCTGTACCTTTACTGCCTCCCCAGCACATCTATGCCTTCAAGGAAAATGATTTCCAGATTGGCAAGAAAAGAATAAAAATAGCTCATAAAGTGTTCAAATCTAAGTGATTATGATAGAAACTGGAAAGTGCTTTGCTGAAATCCAAGTTTCCATTTCCTTTATCTACTAGCTTAATAGCTTTATAAAGCCCTTACCTTCTGTCTTAGAATCAATACTATGTATTGGTTCCAAGGCAGAAGAGGGAAGGTAAAGGCTAGGGAGTAGGGGTTAAGTGACTTGCCCAGGGTCACACATGGTCAGATTTGTTCCTAGGACCTCTCATATCTAGGCCTGGCTCTCAATCCTTTGAGCCACCCAGCTGCCCCTTAGTGGCTTTATTTTTAAAAAGTGTAATGCATTTAATATGTCATGACCTGTCCTTGATGAACTCATGCTCACTTTTAGTGATCATTGTTTCCCTTTTTACATGATCAGAAACTATCTCTTTAATAAGAGTCAATAAAGTGTCTTTATTGACAAAAAAGTAAGGCCCAAAATATCAAGAATATTGATTTCTGTATATAACACATAATGTGTCTAAATTCATTCCAGATCTCTTGTTTCAATTTGACAAATACATTTGTCTCTTTTTCTGAGAGGGGGAAAGTTCGAATTTCTCACAAACAAGTCATGCTCATTAGCTGTTAATCTGAAATTTTTGCTTTCATTTCCTTTTTTGAAAAGTGGAATAAAAACTGTCCATATTCAGTCCTCCTCCCCTTGATTTTTCCAACTTTGCAGACAGTAGCTCAGCAGTGACCTTGTAGTTTTTTCAGGACTCTGGGATCCAGTTCGTTAGGCGATTTTGGGGGCTCTTTTAAGGGCTGTTGGGTACGTTCTTACCAGCTCGTCACTTACCTTAGGTTACAATCCCCTTTGAACTATTTCTGAACGTTATCTTCCAGGCTGAAGACAATTTTTTTAGAAGAGAAAATGAAAATGAAACAAAAATTGAATCATTTTCTTTTCTCTCCATCATTCCTTTTCATCATCATGTTCACCTCAGTAGTGGTTCTGCCCTTTATCTAACTAAAAATCCTTTGCTTCTGTTTGAGATAAATTTATTAAAAAAAACTGAAGTTGAGGGCAGCTAAATAGAATAGTAGATGGAACATCAGGCTTAGAGTTGGGAAGATCTGGGTTCAAATTTGGCCTCAGATACTTCCTAGTTGTGTGATCCAGGGCAAGCTCTCTTTGTCTAGCTCTTGTTGCTCCTCTGTCTTAGAATTCATACTAAGAGGGAAGGTAAGGGTTAAAAAAATTTGAAGTTGGATAATGAGGGGTGTGTGCATCCATTTTGGTCTCTTTAGACATCTCCTTCTTTCCTTCACTTCTTCACAGTTGGGCATTGCCAATTGACCTGCCATTGAAGCTTAATGAATCGGGGTCTTGCCATCTCCATTACATAAGGAGCATCCATTTGCCATACACCTGAACTGACCTATGCGTTTGTCAACTCTAATTAGAACATGAGGTCCTTGAGAACACAGATTAATTCATGGTTCTATTTTTGTCTTCTGTGCTTAGGAAAGTGCTTAGTCTATATTAATTGTTGCTTAAATTCATTTCTCGGAATCACTTATGCTTGTGGTGGCATAATTTTGTGTCTGAGAGTATCTTATCCCCTTTGAATTGGCTTGCCTTGAAGGATCTTGGACTACAGAATCCTACTACTCCTTCCTCTGAATGCTTTAAAATCCACTGTCTTCAAATTAGCTAGCACTTCTATATTCCTTTATTGTCTGCAAAGCCTGTACATATGTTATCTCATCTGATTCTTACAATAACCCTAAAAGGTAGGTAATATTATTATTATTTAAAAATATTATCTTTTGTCTTAGAATATTAGTTCTAAGACAGAAGAATGGCTAGGGCTAGTGTAGTAAGCAAAGGAAGATTGCAAAAGGAGTTTTGCAATATAAACTTCCAATTGATCGACAGGGACATGTGATGGAAGCCTGAGTCATGGCAGCCTGAGTCAAGATCCTGAGTGAAGACTCTAAGGTCCCAACTGTAAAAAAGTCTTCTGGAGGAAGCTTTTGGAGGAGAGTGGAGATTTTCCAGCTGTCTACCAGATTTCTGGCCCTTTGGAAGATACCAGCTTGAGTGAGAGAAAACCTTCTTGGACTGGCTGCTGGCAGCTGGACAGAAGACCAAAGAATCACTTCTCTACTGGACCTACTTTGGACATTTTCTTCTGGGATCTTGGCTCATATACTGGACTCTATTTTGTGAAATTGTGTTTGGGGAAACTTAGTTTATTTAGCACAAGATAAGTTAGCCATTAAGATAGTTTTAAGGGAAGTAGTTTTGGGGTTAAGATCAAGAACTTACCCATATCCTTTTACCCTCCTTCCTCTCAACCTTCCCATCAATAAACAAAATATTTAGATGTTTTCCCTCTTGTTATTTCCCCTAAAAATCCCACAATAACACTAGGCAATGGGGGTTAAGTGACTTGCCCAAGGTCACACAGCTAGGAAGTATCTGAGGCTAGATTTGAATCGAGGACCTCCTGTCTCCAGGTCTGGTTCTCTATTCACTGAGTCCCTTAGGTCTTCTGGTAGGCACTATTATTATACAAATTTTATACATGAGGAAACTGAATCTGGAAGAGATTAAGTGACTTGACCAGGGTCACAAGTTAGCAAGTGCTTGTGCCATCTAGGTGCCTTAAGTATAGGATGAATTTTAGATTTGTGCCAGGCTCTTTGTTTATCTGCATCACCTTATGTGTTGCAAACTCTAAGATGTGATGGTCACATCGTCCCCAAATTTCTATCCTTTATTTCAGTAAATATTCTTTCTTTGTTATTTCAGAACAAGATTTGTATTTTTTGCCCATACCTTAAAATATGAAACAAAGAGCTTTTTGGCAAGGTGAAAGTACTCTTAATGAAGATTTAGAAAAAAAATCTGTTCATTTGGAGAGGAGTAAATCTGACCAAGTGGGCCTTATATTGAAAACAGAGGCAAGAGACAAAACTGTCTCCATATATCTGCCAAGCCATATACTTTAGAGAACATCAGCTGCACCCCAGAGAGAACAGTAGAAGGGGGAACTAGTAAGACATAAGAGACAATATCCAAGAAAAGATGCAATAATAAAACCCATGGCCTCAGATGTCAATATACAAAACCACAAACTATGGGTCATAAATAGACTGAATAAGAGACCCTAATCCAAGAAGGCAAATTATTAAGATTTGGTGAGAAGTGATTGATGACTACAATATGGCTTTGGAAGAATATACATGATCCAAAAGAAACAAAATAATAGATGAAAGGGGAGGTAGATTTACATTCATGTATGAAAATATATGGATTATGAACTGGAAGGGAGAAGCATGGTAGAATAAGGCATTTGAGTGAAGATCAAAAGGAGAAACAGAAGCGATATATCATTTGGATATACTACAGACCATCTGGCCATAAGGAGGAAAAAGATGATGAGAGTAGGAAGCAAGCTACAAATATGTCAAATGCATGGAAGGGAGAGAAATGTCCAACTTCAGTTATTATAGTTATAGAAGGCCCCCAAATATAATCATATATTAATGAAGCATCAAACTAAGTGTAAGAAATGTAAATTAATGACATTGTTAATGGGAAGTATGCCAACAGGGGCTCTTGATCTATATTGTTATCTAGTCATTTAAGTTGTCTCCAACTCTTGTGACTTCTTTTGGGATTTTCTTGGCAAAGATACTGGAGAGGTTTGCTATTTCCTTCTCCAGCATATTTTACAGATGAGGAAACGGAAGCAAATAGGGTTAAGTTTCTTGTCCAGAGTCACACAGCTAGTAATTGTCTGAGGCTGGATTTGAACTCAAGTCTTCCTGACTTCACAGGCTGAGAGCTCTATCTACTGTGCCACTGAGAGTATTAGGAATGTAGCCCCATAGTGTTGCTCCTAGAACCTGAGGTACCAGCTGCTTTCTGAGGAGTCAGTCTGGCAGTGATAGTGTGAATTTGAATTCAAATTGGAGGTATAGCCCAGAAAGGATGCCACTGAAGAATACATAAGGAGGTAGCTATTCAGACATCTACTGGAGAGCTCTCCATCAAAAGAAGAACATTGAATTCATTCTAAGTGTTATCCACTAAACCTGTCTCATGCTAGTCTGATGGTTCAGATTTAGGATTCAAATGAAGTAAGATCCTTACTAATCACTGAATGGATAACAAAAGGAAGTTTACTTAGCTATACCTTGGAATGGATATGTATTAGTTCAGTTGAGTGCAGCTTTCTTGCTCTTTGCCATTGTGGCATGTTAGTGTCAAAGGAAGAGCTATTTGTTCAAGCATAGAAGTCAGAGCTGAGTTTTGAACTGGGGTCTCCTGACTCATCATCCAGTAACTACTTTTAAGGGGGAGGTCAACCTTCTTCCTTTGGGAGTAAGGAAGTCAAATCCCCTCATTTGCCCAGGAATAGAGGGAACCACTGGGAGGATCAGGATCATGGAAAGTCATGACAAGGAGCATCTTAGAAATTTTCCATGGAATGGCTGGCATGGTTGAAGGTCATATACAGAGCCAGAAGCCCTGGGTTTAAATTTTGACTCTTCTACATACTAAATGATCTTGGGAAAGTCCTTATTTTCTCTAGGATAAGGATCTGCAAAAGGGGAGGATTCTGTTGGTCCCTTCCATTTCTAAATCTTATACTCCTATGACTGCTTTACCCTCATACTCTTCCCTTTGAGGGACTGATTATCTTTAATTCATGCAACTCTCTATAAATTGGAACCTTATTTCTGTTCCAAAGGCATGCACAAGCCCATATATCTCAGGCCCTTTTTGAAGGATATGCAATAGGCTAACGGGATATTTACAAGGCGCCCTGGTGTCAGCATTAATTCTGAGAGAAATCTCTTTGATTTTGTAGTTACAGAAGAGGACAATAAGTTAGGACAGGATATTGGGGGAAAAACACTGTAATTGATAGACAGATGGAAAGGAGTCAATTTGGATCCATCAATTACTGGCTGTAGGAACATTTTAAGTACTTAAGTGGTTATTATTTATTGCTTCTGTAGCAGTGCAATGGCGGGGTATTGATGCCAAGGTCCCTAGGAGCTAACTGGCAAATGTCAGAAGCACTCAAACTGTGTGCCTGCACATGAAAAATATACTCAACATGTTCATAAATGTATGCCCATGCAGAGATATTCACACACAGCCTGCATACTCATGATAATTAACCAACTCAATGTGTTTATTAAACTCCAAATCATTCAATCAATCAATAAGAATTTTTTATTAAGGGACTACTAGCTGCCAGACTTCTAGAGCCTTCTTTTCTAAGAATACCTTCTATATAGTATTTAAAAAAATTAAAAGCCTTTACCTTATGTCTTGGAATCAATACTGTGTATTGGTTCTAGAGCAGAAGAATGGCAAGGGCTAGGCAGTAGGGATTAAGTGACTTGCCCAGGGTCATTCAGCTAGGAAGTATATGAGACCAGACTTGAACCCAGGACCTCCCATCTCTAGACCTGGCTCTCTACTGAACCTCCTAACTACTCCCATTCCATCTATTCTTTATATATCTTGCATGTCATTTTCTTTACATGTTGTCTTCCCCATTAGAATGTAAACTCGTTGAAGGCAGGGGTTATTTATAAATTTCTTTGTACTCCCAGCATTTAGCACATTTAGCCTGGTATGTGGTAAGTGCTTAATAAATGCATGCTGACTAATTGTGTTAGGCACTGATGTTACAAAACCAAAATGGCACTTGGCCTCATTGAGTTTATATTCTTTTTTAAAATAATATTTTATTTGATTGTTTCCAAGCATTATTCATTAAAGACAAAGATCATTTTCTTTTCCTCCCCCCCACTCCCAGTAGCCGACGCGTGATTTCACTGGGTATCACATATGTCTTGATTCGAACCCATTGCCATGTTGTTAATATTTGCATTAGAGTGTTCATTTAGAGTCTCTCCTCTGTCATGTCCCCTCAACCGCGCTCGGTGTTTCTACTCCCACAGTTTATCCTCTGCTTATGAATAGTGTTTTTTCTCCTAGATCCCGGCAGATTGTTCAGGGACATTACACCGCCCCTAATGGAGAAGTCCATTATGTTCGATTATACCACAGTGTATCAGTCTCTGTGTACAATGTTCTCCTGGTTCTGCTCCTCTCGCTCTGCATCACTTCCTGGAGGTCATTCCAGTCTTCATGGAATTCCTCCACTTTATTATTCCTTTTAGCACAATAGTATTCCATCACCAACATATACCACAATTTGCTCAGCCATTCCCCAACTGATGGGCATCCCCTTGTTTTCCAATTCTTGGCCACCACAAAGAGCGCAGCTATGAATATTTTTGTACAAGTCTTTTTGTCCATTATCTCTTTGGGGTACAGACCCAGCAGTGCTATGGCTGGATCAAATGGTAGATATTCTTTTGTCACCCTTTGGGCATAGTTCCAAATTGCCCTCCAGAATGGTTGGATCAGTTCACAACTCCACCAGCAATGAATTAATGTCCCTACTTTGCCACATCCCCTCCAGCATTCATTACTTTCTTTTGCTGTCATGTTAGCCAATCTGCTAGGTGTGAGGTGATACCTCAGAGTTGTTTTGATTTGCATCTCTCTGATTATAAGAGATTTAGAACACTTCTTCATGTGCTTATTAATAGTTTTGATTTCTTTATCTGAGAACTGCCTATCCATGTCCCTTGCCCATTTATCAATTGGAGAATGGCTTGATTTTTTGTACAATTGATTTAGCTCTTTATAAATTTGAGTAATTAAACCTTTGTCAGAGGTTTCTATGAAGATTTTTTCCCAATTTGTTGTTTCCCTTCTGATTTTAGTTACATTGGTTTTGTTTGTACTAAAGCTTTTTAATTTGATGTAGTCAAAATTATTTATTTTACATTTTGTGATTCTTTCTATGTCTTGCTTGGTTTTAAAACCTTTCCCTTCCCAAAGGTCTGACATGTATACTATTCTGTGTTTACCCAATTTACTTATGGTTTCCTTCTTTATGTTTAAGTCATTCACCCATTTTGAATTTATCTTGGTGTAGGGTGTGAGGTGCTGATCCAAACCTAATCTCTCCCACACTGTCTTCCAGTTTTCCCAGCAGTTTTTATCGAATAGTGGATTTTTGTCCCAAAAGCTGGGATCTTTGGGTTTATCGTATACTGTCTTGCTGAGGTCGCTTTCCCCCAGTCTATTCCACTGATCTTCCTTTCTGTCTCTTAGCCAGTACCAAATTGTTTTGATGACTGCTGCTTTGTAATATAGTTTAAGGTCAGGTACTGCAAGGCCCCCATCATATGTGGTTTTTTTTTTCATTATTTCCCTGGATATCCTTGATCTTTTGTTATTCCAGATGAATTTTGTTATGGTTTTTTCTAAATCAGTAAAGAAATATTTTGGGAGTTCAATGGGTATGGCACTAAATAGATAAATAAGTTTGGGTAGGATGGTCATTTTTATTATATTGGCTCATCCTATCCATGAGCAGTTAATGTTTTTCCAATTGCTCAAGTCTAGTTTTAGTTGTGTGGAGATGAGTTTATATCCTAAGGAAGTGGGGCAACAGAGAATCAAGTATTTAGAGCTTGAGGAGGCCTTGGAAACCATCTAATAAAATCTAATCACTTTTCATATAAGGAAACAGACCCAAAGAGCTTAAAGGACTTGCCCAAGGTCATACAAATGTAAGTGACAGAAGCAGGATTAGAACCCAAATCTACCACACTCTCTCTCATATTGACATATAAGAAAATTCAGGATATATACAAAATGAGTGTTTTTCATCCTTCCTTTTCCAAGAGGACCAGTGACGTCATTGGTGATGTTTTGACTTGTACATAAGTTGGATTTAAGTAAGGTAGAGTTGTATAAAGTCAACAGCCTCATTCTTTTCCAGAGTCATCAAAGTTCAGTGTCAGGCCAAGAGTCAGGATGATTGGTGATGGCTCAGGATGCAGTGGAGGACTTTGGCTTCTTCGGTGTCTGACCAAGCTCCAAGTGCCCTATAGTATCTCTTTAGACCAACAAATTGTTCTCATTTGCCCATTAAGGCTGGGGAAAGTCTTCACATGCCTTGGGCAGGCGTTCTTCTAACTCCCTGATGAATTTGAGGCCCAATAGTTACCCTCACTCTGGTTTAGTTCATTGGCTAAGATGGTTTACCAGATTGTGGATGCTGCACGTGCATACAAGGATAAAACCAAAATATGTGTACACACATCAAGTCACATATGTACATGTACATACACAGACACCTGAACAACATGCACTTATACTTGTCCATGTATAGACACATATGAGACTAAATTAACCACCCTGGACTCTTATTTTCTGTGTTTGGAAAATGCCAGTGATTGTGCCTTCTCATAGCCTTCTTTGGGGAATAGGCTGGACCCCAGAAATAAGAGACCAAATGAGTAACAGATGCCATCTGCACTAAGGGCTGGTGTTCTTGGAGAAAATATTTTTGGAGAAGGATGGATTTTTTAAAGCCTTATTTTGCTGTATCCTTTTAAAAAACTGACATTTTTTTAAAGTTTAAAAGCCCTTGCTTTCTGTAATAGAATCAATATTGTGTATTGGTTCCAAGGCACAAATGTGATAAGGGCTAGGCAATTGAGGTTAAGTGACTTTCCCAGGGTCACACAGCTAGGAAGTGCCTAGAAGCTAGATTTAAACCCAGGACCTCCCATCTCTAAGCCTGACTCTCAATCCACTCAGCTGCTTTAAAAAAAGCTGGCCCTTGGGGGCAGCTGGGTAGCTCAGTGGATTGAGAGCCAGACCTAGAGACAGGAGGTCCTAGGTTCAAATCTGGCCTCAAACCCTTTCTGTTGGTGTAACAAGTCACTTAATCCCCATTGCCTAGCCCTTACCACTCTTCTGCCTTGGAGCCAATACACAGTATTGACTCCAAGACGGAAGGTAAGGGTTTTTAAATTAAAAAAAAAAAGCTGGCCCTTTTTTGATGCATTCTTATAAAATACTTTGTATCCTAAATGCTCAGTTTTCCTGTATGATAGGATTGACAGTGAGGTAGAATAATGGAGAGAGCTGAGTCTAGAGTTAGGAAGATGAGTTCAAAACCAGCCTCAGACATTTATCAATTATATGATGCTGAACAAGCTGCTTTCCCTCTTTTTGTCTTAGTTTCCTCAACTATAAAATAGAGATAATAATGGTACTTAACCTCACAGGGTTGGTAGGTTGGGAGGAGCAAGTAAGTAGATATTTGTAAAGTGCTTAGGATAGTGCCTGGCACAGTCATATTGTTCATTTATGACCCCATTTGGGGTTTTCTTGGCAAATATACTGGAATAATTTGCCATTTCTAGTTCATTTAACAGTTTGGCACAACTGAGGCAAACAGGGCTAAGTGACTTGCCCAGGGTCACATAGCTAGTAGGTTTCTGAGGCTGTATTTGAATTTCTGAAGTGGAATCTTTTTGACTCTAACTCCAGCACTCTACATACTGCATTTCCCAGCTGTCCCAAGGCGTGTCATATGTGCTTTATATATGCTTGTTCCTCTTTTCCCATAGCCCCAAGGTCCTTCAGGGTTAGGTTGTGAGCTATACCAGTAGACCAATTCAATAGCCTACAATAAAGAGTTACTTTGAATTGCTAACTAGTTTTAGATTGAATTCTATTCAATTCCATTCGGTTCAGGTCAGTTCAGTCAATGTTTATGAAGCTCCCACTAGGTACAGAGCAGAGCCCCATTTTGTTGACTAGGAACTTGACTAGCTAGCTTGACTCCTTTTCTGAGCTAAGCTCTTGGATCATCATTTGGACCCTCAGTTTAATTCATTTCAACAATAAATAGGGTATTATTCCAGGGGATATGAAGACAAAAGACCAAATTGTTGTTGTCCTCTAGGAGCTCTCATCCTTGGAATGGAACTAGAGGAAATGTGCTGGTGAGTTAGCTTCAGGATTTATGTGAATTTGGAGAAATTCTGGGTTGGGACTTTTCTCCAAGTATTGGTCCTGCTATTAGCCCAGTTCAGTGACTGATCTTCACCTTCCTGCTGGAAGTGGTCATTTTCATAGGTGAGACTCATAGTGGGACTCAGGCATAGTGAGAGTAGAAGACTGCCTACTTGGGTGATTTTGCTCTCCTCCCCTTCCACTAGATGATTTTTTCCTGGACTTTAACATAGATTTAATTCCTTTCCCTTTCACCATGTATATAAGCAGTGTTTGTATCATGTAATCCATTATATTTCTACAAACATTTTAAAATTCTTCTATCTGTCTATCTATCTATCTATCTATCTATCTATCTATCTATCTATCTATCTATCTATCCACTCATCCATTCACCCACCCACCCATTCACCTATCCATCTACCCATCCATCTATCCATCCATCCATCTATCCATTCATCTCTCTCTATTTTTCTGTCTGTGTTTATCTGTTTATCTATTGGTAGAGAAGACAAAGATATAGCAGAGAGGGACAGCTAGATGTCTTAGTGAATAGAGAGCCAGGTCTAGCAATGGGAAGTTCTGGGTTCAAATCTGGCCTCAGAAACTTCCCAGCTGTGCAACCCTGGGCAAGTCACATAACGCCCATTTCCTGGTCCTTACCTAGAACCAATACATAGTATTGATTCTAAGATGGAAGGTAAGGTCTAAAAAATGATAAAACAGAATGTTTGCCCTTAGGGAACTCCAAATCTAGTAAGAGAGATAATACAGGGACATATAATTATAATGGAGTTTAGTATACGATGAGAACAAAAGAGAGATGCTAAGCTCTTTGGGTATATGGTCTCTGACTTGCTTCAGTTAGGAGAGCAGCAAGAGGCAGCAGAAAGAAGTAATACTGATTGGAAGTCAGGAGACTGACTGAATCTAGCATGAGAATTCTGCCCCTGCCTAGCTGTGCTAACTTAGGCAAGTCATGTTCCCTTTCTGTGCCTCAGCTTCTTGTAAGTTGGGAGTAATCAAAGCTGCAAGGGGCCTCAGAGACTTCCTAGGCCAGGGATTGTGAACCTTTGTTTGTATCTTGAACCCCATGGCAGTCTCTTGCAGCCTATTGATCCCTTCTCAGTATCATTTTTTAAATGCATAAAACAAAATACATAATATTACAAAGATAGCAATTATAATGAAACATAGCCACCAAAACACTTAAAAAATGTTACTGGCTCCAGGTTAAGAATCTCACTCTAACACCCCCCCCCCTCCATTTTACATATGGGGAAAACTGAAGCTCATAGATAGGAAGCGTTGTGCCAAAGACCACACAGTCATTTAGAAGCAGAACTGGGACTAGAACACAAGCTTTTTGACTCTCAGGGCTAGAGTTCTTTCCATTATAAAATGCTATCTTCTAATCAGTCCAGTGTTCCACAGATCTGTAGAGTTTAGAGTCGGAAAGGAGCTTGGAGGGCATCTAGTCAACCTCCTTGCTCTTGCCTTTATACTTGAGAAAACTGAAGCCCAGAGATATTTATCCAAGATCTCACACATTGAGGTAGCAAAGTTCAGGATACTATCCAGAAAATCATTCTTTTTGTCTGGGACATAGAAGATGTGCTGGGGAGTAATGTGAAAGTCAAAGTGGCACCAGATTGTGAAGGACTTTATTTTTATGCTTTAAAATACATTTTATTGCTATCTTTCATTGTCTAAATCACTCACATTTTCCCCCGTATCTTTAAAATAAAGGAAAAAGAAGGAAAAACCAGCAAAACTAGCAATACATCACAAAAGCTTAATGTTATATGCAATGTCCCACACCTGTGAATCCCCAAAGGAGTTGGGGAGGTATCTTTTTATATCTCTTTCTGGGTGTCAAACTCGGTGGTTTCACAACATTCGGTTTCAGTTGACTTATGTTTGTTCTTTCCCTTTACATTATTGTAGTTATGTTTTTTCTTGGTTCTACTTGCTATACTTTGCATCAGTTCATATCCATTTTCCAATGTTTCTCTGCTATTCATCATTTCTTACAGTAAATAGTGTTCCAGTGCATTAATATTCTGTATTACAATTTGTTTCACCAGTCCCTAGTCAATGGGCATCTATTTTGTTTCTAGTTCTTCACACACACACACACACACACACACACACACACATACATGTGTGCGCATGGGCAATAAATATTTTATGTATATGAAGCCTTTCTTTTTGTTGCTGACCTCCTTGGGGTATGTGCCTAGCAGAAGAATATCTAGACTATCCTACTCACTTTTCTGGCCTAATTTTGAATTGATTTTGAGAATGATGTGGAGGATTTTGAATGCCAGGCAGCATGGCATCATGGAAAGCCTGCTGGAGTTACAAACAGAGGATGAGGATTAGATACTTCACTTGGCACTCTTACTAGGTCTGCTTTTGGCACAGTGATCTTTTCATTAGATATATTTTGACTATTGGATTTCCCATTTTCCATCCTTTTTTTTTTTTGTCAATTCTCCCTATATCTGCCAGAAATGCCCGTCTTCAAACCTGTCTGGGGTTCTGGAGGCTCCTTTCAGCTCAGGGCAGTGATTCTGGGATGCTGCTGCCATGACTGTATCCAACCCATTGTCTTGGCTTCCAGCCCCACAAGGACTCCTCCAAGTCCCCTTTGAGCTCTGTGTCTATAAGCCTTCCCTCTTGCCAACCCCAGGATGAATTGTCACAAGCATCATTTTAATACCCAGACTGCTATTCTCATCGACTACAAACCCCTGAGAACAAGAGTTTAATAAAATGGGTTAGTTTGCTTTCTCGTAAATAACATTCCTCAGCCATGCTAGTTCAAAAAGAGAGGAGCCATAAAGAGCGACTTTATTACTGTTGCAATATATAAAATAGGGCAGAGAGAGTCTTGGCCACAGCTTTATCGGGGCAGTGAATTCACTTCTTTCATTGACGTGTCTGTCACATTAGGGGAAAAATACAGACCCCTCTGAACCCCAACGCTGGTGACAGTTATTACTCAGAGGAATTTTTCCATTCTTTCTCCCTCATTTTTCTCATTCTTTTAGAATCTTTGCTTAAGGAAGTTTGGGGTGAATCTAGCTAGTCCCAGGTCTCAGGGGGACCTTGGGTCTCTAGGGAAAGTGGGATGGGAAGGGAAGGACATTCTATGTGAAAGGAGAGGAGTAAACAACCATGCAGGAGCAGGAAAGCACTTGAGTGACCTCAGGCAAGTTTCTTCTTCTCTGGGATTCATTTTCCTCATTTGTAAAATGAGAATTTTGTGCTAAATGGCCTCTATGGTCTCTTCCAGTGTGTGACCTGCCATCAGGTTATCATATTCTGTGATTCTATGATTTAATGGGGGAATAGTTGGTGCCCAAGGAGTCCTTACACCTACAACTTCCTCTCCCTCTCAGAGTAAGAATTAATTGTGAGACCAAGATTCTGTGAAGTCCCAATGGACTTCTGACATGATAGTGTTAGGGGAACTGGCCTACATCCCCTAATTTTATCCTGCTTATTCATATATCCCTTTATTTTGGTTTTCAACCTCAGGATTTAAAAGGAGGAAGAAAAGAGGATGGTGATTGCCAAAGCCCATTTTTCTAACTCTATTATTCTCCCAGAGATAATCTAGGAGCCATGGAGTAGTATGATGTCAGAAGATTCCTAACTGCTGTGAATGTAGTGACAGATGGTGGATAAAAGGAGACTGCGGTGTTACTAATGATGTCTTGTGCAAAAGATGTCATCTACGATGTATATGCATGACTGGAAAAGGAGTGGACCAATTCATGAGCAAGAATGAACAATGGCAGCTCAAGTGCTGGTTAGGTAAATTCCAAGATGCTGAAACAAAAACAAGAGTAAAAGAAAGAAACTCAAATCAAACAGATGAAGTTCTCTGTTTGGGCGGATCCTCTATGGAGGATCTATGGAAAGGCCTAGGTATTGGTGGTGGAAGATGAGAAGGTGAGGAGGAAATGTGACTTGCACCAATGGAAGAATTATCTACAACAATAAATCCAAAGTAGGGGCACCCTCTTAGCTCTGGAGGATTGACCTAAATGACTTTCCCATGTCTCTGTTTTTCTTGTTATAAGCACCAGCTCATATATTCTTTTATATGGACTTCCTTTCATTCTCTTGATAGACTAAAGCCAGAATTCATTAAAAATGACAATTGGATATCTTCTTTGAGGCAGTAGGCACTTCTCAACAAACATCCAGAATGCTCCATTACAAACTACATTCCCTTTGCAAGATATCATTTATGAATTGCTAATCAGAAGGATTAATTTTTATAGTGTGGTATCATCGAAACTTTATTTACATGGCTGTAGTTATTGTATATATTATTCCTGTAGTGAAACCAACAAGAAGGTTCAACGGCTGAGATGGTGATGCAGCAAGGCACTGTGGAGTGCTTAGGGCCTGTTGGAGCACAAAAGACAACATGGCCATCCAACGCAGCTGAGGAAGTCTCCAGGTGTAACGACTTTTCGTGCTATTGGACCCAGGCTTCCAACGCCAAGAGAGTGGGACTGTCTCTGTGCATCGACTTTTCCACTTAAATCTTCACGCACAAGTGTCTTTGTGCACAAAAAGGCACAAAGACAATCATCATCCTCGGTTACCGAGAGACTACTATGTATCATTCCTGTAGTTCTGTTTTCTTCACTGTATCACTTCATAAACGTCTTTCTATTTTTCTCTGAATTCCCTTTTGCTACTTTTTTATAGTGTATCAATATTCCATTGCATTGAGTTACCATAATTCATCACTTCTGGATGGTTGGAAAATTTTTATGTTTCCAGTTTATTTTTGTTGTTATTATTACAAATAATTCTGCTATGAACTTTTTTTTTTGACACACGGGACTTTCCCCCCCCCCCCCCCATCATTAATCTCCTTGGGATGTAGTCCCCATTTAAAAATATCTTTGCTTTATAGATGTGAAGTGACATCTTACGGTTGTTTTGATTTGTACTTATTTGATTATTAGTAATTTTGAATTTGTAGATGATTATTGATAGTTTGTATTTATTCTTTTGAAATCATTCATATCTAATGGAGAATGGCCCTTAATGTTTTGTTTGTGTCAATTCACTAAAGATCTTGCATATCACAGTTCTTAATCTATATAATTTTCTCTGATTTTAGCTGCATTTATTTTATTTATTTATTTTTAAGCCCTTACCTTCCACCTTGGAGTCAATACTGTGTATTGATTCCAAGGCAGAAGAGTGGTAAGGACTAGGCAATGGGGGTTGTGACTTACCCAGGGTCACACAGTTAGGAAGTGTCTGAAGCCAGATTTAAACCTAGGACCGCCTGTCTCTGGGCCTGGCTCTCAATCCACTGAGCTACCCAGCTTCCCCCTGCATTGATTTTATTGATGTAAAATCTTTTACATTTTATATAATCAAGGATGGTTTTTGAAATATTATTTTTTCTCTCTTGTCTCATTTCAAATTTTTCTATGCCCATAATTTTGAAAGACAGGATCTTTCATTTCTCTAATTTTTTTCCTGTTGTGACTTTTTATAATGTTTGTTAAATGGTGTGGAATTTATTGTAGTATAGGATGTAAGATGTTGAACTAAATTTTTTTTTCTTCACCAAACTCTTTTCTAGTGTTATCAATAATTCTTGTTAATTTGAGTCCTTTATCTTCTAGTTTGTGTTTTGGGATATATACAATTCTAGTCTTCTCTACACAGTTGTTTCTAGAATTTGCCTAATCTGTTTGTTCCATGGATTGACTTTCTATTTTTTGTCTAGTACCATATAGTTAAAAAACCAAATCAAACCAAATCCCAACATTACATCTTAGAATCAATAATATGCACTAGTTCCTAGGCAGAAAAGTAATAAGGCTAGGCAAATGGAATTCAGCAACTTGCCCAGAGTTCCACAGCTAGGAAGTGTTTGAGGCCAGATTTAAACCCAGGATGCCCTGTCTCTAAGCTTGGCTCTCTATTCACTGAGCAACCCAGCTCCATCCAGGACTGCATAGTTTTCATAATTATGGTGTATAAATTGTCCTTGCTTTATAAACATGCTTAGCAAATGACTTTTGTAAAGGCTAAATCTGAGTGAGAAGCAATGGAAGCACATATAGTGCCTTATGCATTATAATACTAGGAGTGAGAAACCCTTAAGAATCTCAATGGAGGAATACTCTTCACTCTTTGAGAACTGAGGTAACCAGGACAAGTGGGAATGGGGGAAGTCCCTCTGGATGGGGTGCTACATTGGGACTTTCATCTGCTTTGATTCTGAGTCCCTTGGCATTTAAAAAGATTCAGTGGAGAGATTCTGCATCTGTGAAAGTCATTCTTGGATCCAATTTGGCTTTCAGAGATTCTTGAGAGAAAAATTAGCATTTTTTTCTTGTTTTCTATGTTTTTGTTAAAAATAAGACCAATTCCTGTGAGGTAACTTTTGCTGGTTTGAATGTGTATGTATTGATACCTCTTGTATTACCATACTCATTATGAATCTTACAGCTAATATCAGTAGGATTGATTTTTCAATCCTAAAAATAGTGGCACCTCATAAGTTGCCTAAAGCACCCTATGACAGTTTATAAATGTTAGTTTTTTTTCTTTTTCTCTTTTAAGGAGACTTAGCATTTTTGTGAGATTTTCAGAAACTATATGGTCTCAGTTGAAGCCCAATAGAAATAACGAACTGAGGGAATTCCATGTGAACTGGAATGACCTCCAAGAACTGATACAGAGTGAAAGGAGCAGAACCAGGAGAACATTGTACACAGAGATGGATACACTGTGGCACAATCAAATGTAATGGACTTCTCTAGTAGCAGCAGTACAACGATTCAGGACAATTCTGAGGGACTTATGAGAAAGAACACTATCCACATCCAGAGAAAGAACTGCAGGAGTAGAAACACAGAAGAAAAACAACTGCTTGATCACATGGGTTGATGGAGGCATGATTTGGGTCATAGATTCTAAATGATCACCCTAGTGCAAATATTAATGATATAGAAATAGGTCTTGATTAATGACACATGTAAAACCCAGTGGAATTGTGCATCGGCTATGGGAGGGGGTTGAGGGGAGGAGAGGGAAAGAATACGAATGTTGTAACCATGGAAAAATATTCTAAATTAATTAATTAATTAAAATTTTCCAAATTTTAAAAAACACTATAGATTCATATAGGAGAAGATTTTCCTATTGCTTGAAAAATCATGAGAAATCCACGTAATGTGCCTAATTCTATTTTGAGAGCCCCACATCTCATTGGGACTCTTCCAAATTTGTTTTCCTATAAAAAGTGACCCACTCATCCTAGTGCAGAGAGAATTAGGAATTCCATTAGGATTGTCCTAATGAATGGGGCAGAGATAGAATGATGTGCCTGGAGTCAAGAAAGTCTGAGTTCAAATCTAGCCTATGTGTCCCTGGGCAAGTGACTTAACTGTACTTGCCTCAGTTTCCTCATCTGTAAAATGAGTTGAGGAAGGAAATGGCAAGCCACTCTAGTATCTTTGCCAAGAAAACCCAAATGGCATCACAAAGAGTCAGAAATGACTGAACGATAACTAAGATGAATTGGCAGAGATCTTTAAGGAAAAAATTTGGTTTCCTATGGTATAGAGACCCAGGGGAATTTTTTTTTACTGGCCATTCAGTGGGATTGCCTTATGTGTGAATAGGATCCTGGAGACACTTTGGTGTGCTTGGTATGGAAAGTGACACTAGGAAATATATGGGCCAGCCCTCAGGTTAAATCACCCTGTAGGGCAAATAGAATCAGAAGTTTTCAGCCAGCACAGTTTGGTTTTTCATTTGAGGATGATAAAGGGTGATTTCCAGTAAGCTCTAAGTCCCTACCTAACCCTTGTGTGGAGAACTCCATGTTTCCTAAGAATTTTATAGGGACTGGATGTTCTGAAAGGGGAAGCTTGACTTTTTTTCTCTTTAGCTTTTAAAAAATTGCCTTTGGATTGAGGAAGCCCTCCGAAGCATCAAAACAGAGAATAACCTAAAGTAATTTTACAAAATATGTTTGTTAAGTTGTATCACTATGAATTTGGAAACATGCAAAAAGGTTAATCTCCTAACTGTCAACTGTGTCACAAAGATTTTTCCTGCTATCATTATTTTTACCATAATGATATAGCATAGACATATATTTTTAAAAGTTTTCTAATTATTTAGGTATTCTATTTCTTTTTTATTTAAAAATTTACTTTCTTTTTGTGAACTTAATAGCCATCAGTAAACACAATTTTTTCAATGTGCAAAGAAGAACAAGCAAGAGGATCGGCTAAGAAACTTTGATCTTCTGTTATGAATGCAAAAATTGCTTTGTAGATGAATTGGCTTAAGCCTTGTGTGTGTCTTGGTAGGTTAATTCCCAGACATTTAATACATTTTGTTGTTATTTTAAATGGGATCTCTCTTCCTATTTTTCCTGGGTTTTGTTAGCAATGTACAGAATAGCTGAGGCTCTTTGTGGATTTATTTTATATCCTGTTGCTTTACCAATGCTATTAATTATATCAATTTATTTCCCCATTGATTCTCTAACGTTTTTTAAGTAAATGATATTTTCTGCAAATAGAGATAATTTTGCTTCCTCTTCGCCTGTGCATATTCCTTCCATTTCTTTTTCTTGTCTTATTGTTATGGATGGCATTGTTAGCCTGTCCAGTGACAGTGGACATTCTTATTTTAACTTTTATCTCATTGGGAAAGTTCCTGGTGCTTTTCCATTATGACAATGCTAGTTCTTGGTTTCAGATAATGACTTTTGGTCCTATTAAGTAAAGCTGGTTTTTTCCTATCATTTTTAGTGTTTTTTAAAAGGCAAAAGAGAATGGTGTCTTTTGTCAAATACTTTCTCTCCATTTCTTTGTACACTCCCTTGATTTGCATTACATTTGTTATGAATATTTTACTTACAGTTTTCCAAGTGTCGAACTATCCTTGGTTTCCTTCTATAAGTCTTGTTTGATCATAATGAATAATTTGTGAATAATTTTCTGTTGCCTCTTTGCATTAAAAATAATGTTCTCATTAACTTTCATTACTAATATTGCTCCCTAGATTTATTCTTTACTTTATTTCTTCCCACTTTTGGCATCAGAAAAACATTTATCTTATAGAAAGAGTTTGGTAAGGCTGCATGAGAGTTGAACATATTTCCAAAACTCTCTTAACCCCTGGATCTCCTGGCAGAGAGAATGAACTGCAAGGTCAAAATGCACATAAATGTAGAAATGTATACACACATATACTACATAGGTGGTGCATGTATGCATAGATATAATACACAAATATGCCTAGATCAGTGTCCCAAAAGTCACAGTGCAATTTTAAGCTTTATTAACTTCAGATGTATAAATGCGACAAACTTTCAAAAGGTTAATTATTTAAAATTTTAAGTGCTTATATGTTTCTTATTAAAATTTAGTATAACTAATATGTTTAGCTGTATATTTCTCTTGTTGATTTTTTTAAGCCCTTACCTTCCATCTTGGAGTCAAACTGTGTATTGGTTCCAAGACAGAAGAGTGGTAAGGGCTAGGCAATGGGGGTTAAGTGACTTGCCCAGGGTCACTCTCTTGTTAATTTTTGAACTTTATAAAACTTTCACCAGCTGTTGCTTAGTGACTGAAAGGATTACATTTGTAATCTAAGCTTTAAAATCATCCAAAAAATGGTTTGGGTTTTTTTTAGCCCTCACCTTCCATCTTGGAATCAATAGTAAGTGTTGGTTCTAAGGCAGAAGAGTATTAAGGGCTATGCAATGGGAGTTAAGTGACTTGCCCAGGATCACATAGCTAGGAAATGTCTGAGGCCAGATTTGAACCCAGGACTTCAGGTCTCTAGGCTTGGATCTCTATCCATTGAGTCATCTAGATGCCCCACCTTCTGTAATTATGAAGCTGTTCCCCCCCCACACCCCCCATGTCTCTTGACAAAGAGAGCAGTGAAAACCACTATTTCAGTTTCAGATAACAGTGCAACAGTTTTCCAAAAAAGGTAAAATGGTCTTACAGGGTGTTAAGACAGGCATGATTCCTTGCTCTGATTAGGCTGCATTTGGAATATCATGCTGAGCTTTTGTGCCACATTATAGAAAGGGCACTGATCAATGGGAGTGTGCCCATGGAAGTGGGAACAGGAGGGAAGTAGCTGAAAATCATCCCATGAAGATCCACTGAAGGAGTCTGGAGAAGCAAAGACTTAGGGAGAATCTGTGTCCTCAGGCAGATGATGAATTAAATGTGTTATATTTGGCTTCAGAGGATAGAATAAGAAGCATTTAGGAAAAGCAGCAGGGGACAGATTTGGGGTCACAGAATCATGATAATAACAGCTAACATTTATATGGGGCAGCTAGTTAGCACAGCAAAGAGAACAGCAGCCCTAGAGTTCAGATCTAGATTCAGATACTTATTAGCTGTGTGACCTTGGCAAGTTACTCAACCTTGTTTGCCTCAGTTTCCATATATCTAAACTGAACTGGATAAGGAAATGACAAACCACTCTAGGATCTTTGCCAAGAAAATCCCAAATGTGGTCATGAAGGATTGGACATAGATGGGATTATGCAACAACAACTTTTTGATGCTCTGTCTAGTGCTCTATGAGTTTAAACCATCCCGCTGCCTGTAAGGAAGATGTTTCTAGGAATCAGAGCAAAATGGGTCACCTAGGGAGGTAATGGATGCTCCCCACCATTTCAGAAGGTCCCCAAGCAGAGATTGGATGACCACTTGGACATAAAGTGCTTCAAAACCCTTAAATACTGGCTATTGTTAATATTAATTATAAGAGGATTTGTTATTAGGTGCCACTAAGAAGTCCCTTCCAGTGCAGAGCTGCTATAATCCTGTGTTTTACACACTCTTATGGGTGGTGTGGAAAGGAAGGGAGAAAACATTCGCCACTCTGAGATTCCTTAGGGAATAGGAGCCTCTGTCTAGTTCTCTGTATCCAAATGGGTTTAAATCTAGAACTTTCTCTTTTCAGCTCTTTGAGAAATCTCTCTGGGTCTAGGACAAACTTCCCAAATTCCTCTGCACCTGAATATTTAGTGACCTAGCCTCTCACTTGGACCTGTGGTTGAGCTCTACAATTCCAAGTCTCCATTGACTCCCATAACATTTTTCTAACTTCTTCCCTTCTCTTCCTCCCAAACCATCATCTTCCTTAAAACACAGAACAGTGAAATTCAGAATCAGGAGGAACCAAGAATAATGAGTCAGCTAGATGTTAACTCTGCACATAGAATTTAGAAATGTTGGAAGTGGAAGGTTACCTTAGAGTTTGTTTAGAAGAAACCAAGACTGAGAAAAAAGATGGGATGTGAGTCCATGGTTCAAATTCAGTGACTGGCACTTTGGAAAACTTAATCTCTTCCCTCCCGAGAGTCCAGTGGAAGCAGTCCCAAAGGAACCCATTTTTGGAGAGGCTGTTCTCAGTCCTCTGCCATGTGGGTGGCTGATGAGTACCGGATTTTAACCTCCCAGAAAGGCAAACAGGCAGACAGGCAAGCAGGAGATTTGCTGAGTGGCTCTGTGCTGCCCCCTGATTGATGGCTTCATTCCAGGGATGACCTTGTCCCCAAGTGGCTGTAATTGTTACACAGGAACATCAGGCTTTAATTATCTTTGGTCCTGCTTACATCTGCTGATGGGGCTAGATGGGACTGGGTGCACGGTGGCCTTTATTCACTCCTGGGAGGAGAGGTGAGAAGGGGGGGAGGCAGGCAAAGAAAGAAGTGAGAGAGGTTGGGATGGGCTCATTAGATCCTTAATCACACACAGCTGTTCTTGGTATTGCCCCTGTAGCCAAGCTGGGGTCAGATCATCCTTTGCCCCTGGGAGGACACCCTAAGTTTAAGGCATCCACACCTACATGCTGGGAAGGGGAGGGAGGAAAAGGGGGATGATGGTGATGGCACTGGGAGGTCCTCTGATGCTGCCACAGAAACAAGATGTCTCTGGACCCAGACAACAGGGGAGATGGGTTATTGTGTGCTCCAGAGCATGCTTGGAGAATCAGCGCAAATTGTATAATCTCATTCAGCCATCATATTGGGATTCTTCCAATGAGGATGCCATCTTACACATGTTCATGCTTGTGTGTATAAATACATATATGGGACAAGCATGTATATGCATATATGAATCAGGATGTGTGCATATGTGTACATATGGAGATGGTCACAAGAATGCACCTCTAAGACTATGTGCGTTTGTGGTCCTGTTATATATTAAATGTGTGAACACAATAATAGCAGACATATTGAACTTTAATATTTGCAAAGTGCTTTTCATATACGATCTCATTGACCCTTGTAGCAATCCTGTGAGGTAAGTGTTGTTGTCCTTATTTACAGTCGAGAAAATTGAGGCAAATGGAGGTTTGGCGACTTACTCGGTGTCACACATCTAGTTATTGTCTGAGTCTGGATTTGAACTTGGATCTTTCTGTCTCCAGATCCAGTGCTTTCTCCATAGTATTTACCTTACAGACTCATGTCTCACTGAGATTAAGTGCCAAATCTTCCATGGAGTCTTTCAGCATATTTAGTTTTTTCCCCCCTTTCTTGATGTTTCCAATAGAATAACAACTTATTAAGGGTAGAGGTTGTGTTTCTCTCTCTCTCTCTCTCTCTCTCTCTTCATATATCTATCCATCCAACTATCTATGTTTGTCTATCTATCTATCTATCTATCTATCTATCTATCTATCTATCTATCTATCTATCTATCTATCTATCTATCTGTCTGTCTGTCTGTCTGTCTATCGTTTGATCTATTATCCTTATTGCCTAACATGATGACCTTCATGTTGGTAATCCAGCCAGTGTGAAGGCACATGACCCTATGCCTGTGATCTCATATCATGCTTCTTATCCTATTCTATCATTCCTGGACACTACCTTTCCCTCTGCCCTGCCACTGATCCTTCTGGTCCTGAGATCATGCCCAGAGTCACTTAAGCCACTTAGCTTGGTAACCACTGCCCTGGGGACATGCCACTCTGAATGGTGAGTTGGCCAGTGAAATTCTTGGCAAGTGCTAGCCAGCCCCAAGCTTCACATTCCACCTGCCCTTCCACCTTGTCCATTTTGCCATCTTCCCTGGCAATGAGTACATGCCCCACACCAGCCAGTAATCAAGCCAAGACTATCCTTACTTCTGCAAAGCATATGCCAGTCAAGTCAATTTTCCATCCCAAGGCCTTCTCAGATCCCAAGACACCTTTCTTTGTCTACCACACTTTAAATGCATTTCCCCCCCACCAACCAGAATAAATGCTTGGTGATTGCAGGAACTGTTTTGCTTTTCATATTTATATTCTCAGCCCTTAGAAGAGCATTTGGCATATAGAAAGAACTTTTAAAAACACTTTCTATTCATTAATCCACTCACTCATTCACACAGTAGGTATTTAATAATTGATGAATTGACTCAGGAAAGACTTTAGGTATAAAATCTAAACATTCACTCATTTAATAAACTTCTATTTGAGAGGACTTAGAAAAAGTTCCATGGAGGAGACATTCGATCTCAGTCGTGGAATCTATAGCATCCTTGTCAGGGAGTCGTTCAGCCTCTGCTGGAGCATCTTTTCAAGATAATGAACAGGATTTAAAAAAAAATAATAAGATTGTTTTGGGGAAAGAGGAAAGACCAGAAGAGGGCTGATACAGCTGTGAGGAGAAATAGGGTGGTAATGGATGACCGAGAAGACCTCCCACCTTTCATTTTGCTTCTATTTTGTTAGGCTAATGAAAAAAGATCTTTGGCGTAGGAGCAACAGAACAAAAATGGCTGATGGGGAGGACAGCCAGCTCTCCCAGAATTATTGGGCACAGGAACTACATCATTGCTGATTAGCCTTGAAACACTATGGCCAACTTCCTTAGATCATGTCTGGAGTCATTTGGGAGACTGAGGGGGCTCTCTGGATACTCTATATTCCATGGTACAGAAAGAATTTCTAGAATAGGAAGAATAGAATAGAATGTCAAGGGCTGAAGGAGTCCTTAGAACACAGAACATAGAATGGAAGATATAAAAGGAATTTAAAATGAAGAACTGGGGAGCTGGAGAATGGCAAATGCTTTGATTTTATTTAAGGGGAAAAAAGGTATGAAGTCTACAAGCGCTCTTGACTTCAATTCCTGGAAGAATTCTCAAATGCATTATTAAAGGCATGGTTAGTGACTATCTAGAAAAAAGATGCAGGAGTCCTACACTCAGCATGGCTGCATCAAGAATAGATAATTCCAGGGGGCATCTAGGTGACTTGGGAGGTACTGGGTTCAAATGTGACCTCAGATACTTCCTAGGTGCGTGACCCTGAACTTAACCCCCACTGTCAAGTCCTTTCTACTCTTCTGCCTTTGAACCAGTGTATTGAACTGATTCTAAGATGGAAGGTAAAAGTTAAAAAAAAGATAATGTTAGTTGGATCTCATTTCCTTCTGGTGATGGGGTTAGTAGACTAGGAGATCAAGGGAATGGTCTATGTAGGCATCCTTGGTATGATGTTGCAGTCCGACAAGCATGGCTGCACTGAGGAGCGTGAGTTGAGGACTTGAGGCCATCCAAAGCTCAGGGTGCTGCCTTTGGAGTTGAACTTGGTAGGATGAAGGCTATGGGGAAACTGAGCTAGCTAAATTGTGAGTCTAATCTGTTCCATGATTGAAGTGGGGTGGGGGAACTATGTCTCTGAGGGAAAAAGGTTTGCATGTTAATTCTTATTATAACTGTAAAGTAAATATCTCTTTTGAAAATAGCAATCAGTGCTCAGTGGTAGAATGGAATTGGTGAGTAGTCACTAAGCTTCACAAAAATGAGGGTTTGAGCTGATGTCAGAGAAAAGAGAACCCCCGGCTACTGGAGAATCCTGAGCAGGGAGCTGAAACAGGCTTGGCAGAGAGGGGAAGGCAGAACTCACCTATTTTGGATTCAATTAGATAAAGAGCCGTACAAGGAAAGTTCTATGTTCTCTCACTAATTCATTGCATGACCTTGGGTTCTTCTATTCTTCTTTCCCAATTTCAGTTTCTTCTACTGTAAAGTTAAAGGGCTGGGTGGGGTAGTCTTTAAGCTTTCTCCAAATGCCAGCCTTCTTCCTATTAAGGTCTCTTTCATCACTTACATCCTGTGTTCTGTGTTCTAAGAGCCCCTCTTTTCTTTCTTTTCCTTTTCTTTCTACTATATTCTACTATATTATATTCTTTTCACAACAGAAGCTTGTTCTGTACCATGGTGCATAGAGTGCCCAGGGAGCCCCTCAGCTTTCTCAAGCTGTGCAGTACAGATGAAATGCCTTGGATGTCCAGATCATCCATACTGGTCGGTTAATTACAGCTTTCCTAGAGCATTGTGGGAAATTCCCTCCCACCTACAAAGTGAGAGACACTAAGACTTCTGTTTTTCCAATCTGCTGTCTCTCCCATGGAGACATAGCCCCCTTCCCTGTGTGTCACATACACACACATTCACACACCCCCTCACATGCACACACATAACTATTGTTAATTAAGACTGTCTCCATTATAGGGCTAATTAACAATTAGCATAAACATAATTAGCCCCCGTTGACATTTAACTCATTACATTGTTTAAATAATTTTCGGAAATTGCCCTGAGCGGCGTCCTGTCAGCCCGCAATAATGGCACCACTTTGTCATGGAAATTAAATGACATTTGTGTTGTTGCCTTCCTAGCTCATGCAGGGAAGAGATTTTTAAGCTGTTGGCATCCGGGCATCTGAGGAAGATGTCTGCAGTTAAGCCCCTTTGCTCTAGTTGGAAGTCCCTTTTGGCAGGCTCCCAGGGTTCTGTTGGACTTTCAGTTAGCTATTGCTCTGTATCCAATTCTTTTCTGGGCTTTGAGGCCCCATCAAAAGAGAGATGCTCTTTTACAATGAGAAAAACAGATGGGCACAGGATTGTGAGGCTGGCCCTCAAGAACTACCCACCTGAACTGCATTATGACCCCCCAGAACTCTAGGGCTTGAAGGGATCTGTAGCTAGAAAAGATGGCGGGTCAGAGCTGAAAGCAAACCTAGCATACAGAATGACAGACTATAGAATAAAATGTTAGACCTATGAGAGACCTTAGAATACACAACATGCCATGCCAGAACTGGGAGGGAACCAAGAACCTAGAAGGACAATGCTACATATGACCATAACCTATGGAAGGTCAAGGGGGAGAAATAGCCCATCGATTTAGAACTAAGGGACATTTAGAGTCCAAACTCTCCACTTTATAGATGAAGAAGCCAAAGCTGAGTTTAAGTAACTGGCCCAGGGTCACTCTACTAGTGTCTGAGACAGGATTTGACTGGAGGTCTTCCTTTCTTCAAGAGCCCAGCACTCTATCCACTGTGCCTTTGGCTTAGGGAAGGAAGTTTGAACTGGAAGAGATCTTAGAACATAGAATGTTAGAATATACACTCAAAATGTTAGAGTTGAAAGAAACCTTTGGGATCACCTAGTCTGATACTTTCATTTAAGAAATTGGGAAATTGGAGCAACAAGGTAGCACAGTAGATAGAGAGCCAGGCTTGGAGTTGGGAGGTTCAAATCTAAGCTCAGGCATTTCTAGCTGTGTGACCCTGGGCAAGTCATTTAACCCTGTTTGCCTAGCCATAGCCCTTCTGTCTTAGAGTTGCTACAAAGAAAATAAGTTAAAACAAACAAAAAATTGGGAAGCCAAAGTGCAGAGGGGAAGGAGCTTGCCCTAGGTGGAGAGAATAGTCTTCTAAGTGTTTCAGTGGATGGAGCACAAGGCTTAGAGTCAGGAGGAAATATGCCTCAGGCCCTTTCTAGGATGACCTTGAAGAAATCACTTAATCGCTCATCCTCAATTTCCTAATCCATAAAATGGGGAGAATAGAGTGTTATGAAGACCAAATCAGATAACACATGTACTGTGCTTTGCAAACCTTAAAATGCTTTATAAATACCAGTTACTCTGATGGTGATGCTGATGGTGTTATTGTTGGGTCAAAAGTGTAATGATTATTTGTGAAATAGATAACTGATGCTTTTAAGGGGATGGTATTTAATGAACTAAAGGTGCTAGTTGAGGTCTCCGGCTGTCAATCACCTCTTCTTTCAATCTTCCATCTTTTCCTTTGCAACTTGCCCTTAAAAAAGGTAGGCAAAACCTGGTAACTTTTGGGTCATAATTCTCAATTTTCCCTTCCTTTCAGACAATACCCCTTTATCCTAAGAACAAACCAATCAGAGTGATCTTCCCTATAGTCTCTGTACTTAACTATCTCTATGCCTTTGTTCAAGCCATGCCTCAGGTATGTCTTTTACCCTTTCTTTGGACTGAATTTCTACCCATCCTTTAAAGATCATCTCAAATACTGCCTTTATGAAGTATTTCCTGATCCTCCTGGTGGTAACAACTTTTTCTCTGGGACCTCAAAGAGCATTCTGATTTGAATTCTCTAATGTGTTTATCATAGGATCATATGTCTAGAGCTCGAAGGGGCTCCTGAGGCCATCTAATCCAAACCCTTTATTTTATAGTTACAGAAAATGAAGTCTAAGCAAGCGTAGTGAATTGTTCAAAGTCAAACGGGTAGTATCAGGTCAGAATTTGAACTTAGGTCCACTGACTCAAGCATGTGTCATGTTTTATTGTTATGGGTGTGTGTTCCTTTTGTCTCTACCAAATCTGATAGTTTCCTCATGAAGGGCAAGGCAGAGATGTTTAGTAAATGTCTATTGAATTGAATTTATTTCATTGGGTAGCCTCTTAATGGGACTTCAAGACTAGCTATGTCTTAGGGAACAAGTCGGATTGTCTTCTGAGATTGAGGTGACCCATGGTTCACAGCCATATAGCATCATGCTGACATTAAAAAAGATGGGTTTTGTGTCAGAGAGTAGCTTGCAATTGTTAACAGTGCTGTATAGTTTTCCAAATGCAATCTAGCCCATTCTCTTTCTTCTATTTAATTTTGGGCCTGACTCATTGTCTGTCTATGCCTGTTCAAGATATATGGATCAAGGGGCTAGGCCAATGGGCTGCCCATCCAAGTCCAGGGCACAGCCTGGACACGAGGCATTTTCTGACCATTTGGTTTTTCCTGTGTGGCTTGCTAGAGTTCTTCTGAGGGGGCATGGGTTTCATTCAAGAGGCTCCGGAGTGTCTAGGCTTGAAGGAATTGAATAAATGTCTTTCACCAAAAAATGTCACTGAATGACCTCATTTTCTATAGGGATTGCATCTTCATTTTGGGACTCTATGCACTACATCCTCCATAATAAGAGTAAACTCTTTGGGAGAGTAACTGTCATCTAGTTTGATATCAAGGAGTCGATGAACAAAGTTATGTCTACAACGATATCTTAAACAATCTTATTGGGGGGAAGCTGGGAGGCTCAGTGAATTGAGAGTCAGGCCTAGATATGGGAGGTCCTGGGTTCAAATCTAGCCCCAGATACTTCCTAGCTGTATGACCCTGGGCAGGTCACTTAACCCTCATTGCTTAGCACTTACCACTCTTCTGCCTTGGAACCAATACATAGTATTGGTTCTAAGATGGAAGGTAAGGGTTAAAAAAATAACAATAAATAGATAACAATTTTGCTATGTAATTGGAGATGAGACATTGACTGGCTTTTCATCTTTATTTGACTAAATTAATTTCTTGTGTTGGTGTTGATATAAGCTTTGGAGGCTATGCGGCATCATGGACAACCTCTAAGACTCATCGTCATGAATCCTGGGTTCTTGTCCTAACTCCATTTCTTCAATTGATCCTTCATGTCTTAATCTGTCAAATGGGTATCCTGCTACTTGCCTTACTGACTATAAAGTAGATTAAAAGTGGTGGATAAACAGAAAGGGAAGCCAACCTCGACAAATCAGCATGCGTATTGACAACTGTTATGTTCATTGCTGGGAATGTAAAAATGGAGACTTGAATCCAGGACTTCAATCCCCAGAAGTCTTTGCTCCACTTCCCCAGAATGCTTTGTAATATCACTGAATTCTCACCTGGGCCAAGATCAAGATGGGGTATTTAACCTGATTGGAAAGGCTTCTGGGCTCTTTTTTCTTTCCTGTTTCTCGGCTCTTTTCATAATGTAGGTGAGGTTGTCTAGGCCAGAGGCCTAGACACGTATTTTCTTATTCTGTATTTTCTTTAATCCTTAACCTTTAATAAACCTCTAAAATATAATACTCCTTGCAGAGAGAAACTAATTTCTACCTGCATCAGTTTCCCCCAGATTTTAATTCTTTACAGGAATAAGTTGAAAATGACACAGATTCTACCCTCAGGAGTTTGCAGTCAAAGATGTGTCCGCCATATGCAGAGAAGGAGGGTAGAGGCCAGGGGGCACATGGAGGGAAGACTTTTAGCTCTGGGCTATTGGGGAAAGTTTCTAGGTGAAGGTACTCTCGAGCTGGGTTTTGAAGGAAGAGGACTTTGATAGGCAGGGATGAGCGCAGGACAGGTGACACTAAGTGGGGACTGGCCAGGAACACGGAGAGGTCCAGGTTGGGTGGAACATCCAGTGTTTGAAGGAAAATGTCCAGGCAGTTATAAATGGGTGGATTCAGGGAGACATTTTGAATGTTAGATCTGTGATCATCAGATGAGGTGATGGATATGAAACAATTTTGGAAAATGTGAAGTATATGAAGAAGGGAAGATTTTCCCTTAGAGATTCTTTATTTTGAAAAAAAAAAACCTTACTTTCTGTCTTAGAATCAACACTAGGCAGAAGGGTGGTAAGGGCTGGACAATGGTGGCTAAATGACTTGTCTAGGGTCACACAGCTAGGAAGTGTCTAAGGCCAGATTTGAACTGAGGATCTCCCATCACCAAGCCTGGCTTTCAATCCACTGAGCCCCAATTCCTTAGATTTGCATTTCTCTAATCCCGAGTGATTTAGAATACTTTTTCATGTGATTATTGATAGTTTTGATTTCTTCATCTGAAAACTGCCTATTCATGACTTTTGACCATTCGTTAGTTGGGGAATGGCTTAATTTCTTGTACATTTGACTTAGTTTCCTTAGAGAGTCTTAAAAAAACCTCGGATGATTCCCTGCTCAAAAATCTTCAATAGCTCCCTATTGTTTCTAGGATAAAAAAATAAGCCTTGCAGATGGGCTGTGAAAGCCTCCCACAATAGGATTCCATTTCTATTTCCAGTCTTATTTTACATTATTCCTCACACCATCTATATTCCTCTCAAACTGACACCGTTTCCCAAACTCGATCTTCTGTCTTTTCTCTCTGCCTTTCCACATGCTTTGGAGGCATTCTCTCCTTCCTCTCCCCTGTAAGCCTCAACTCTGGAGTCCCTTCCTGCGTGAAGTATTCTCTCCCTCATTCAATCCCCTTGTGCTGATGTGGCAGTGTTCTTGTTGTATCCCTGCAATAGGATGTAAGGTTTATATCTCCTGCCTCTGCATCTTGCACGGACTGGCCACCATGCTTAGAATCCCTCCTTCTTCCCCTCTGCTCCCTGGAACAAATGCCCTTTCCTAGAAGAGCTCTTCCCCGATTCACTCTTGGACCTTGAAATTATTTTGTACTTACTGTGTGTGTATAAAAGCATAAAACATATTTACTTTCTCTAGTAGAACATCAACTTTTTTCTTTTATCTCATCATCTATTACAAAAAAAAAAATCCCTGAAGTCTGACATATAACCTAGTAGAGGAAGTACTTAATAAATGCTATTTAATTGAATCAACCAGGAGATAAGTTAAAGAAAGAATGACACAAGTTAGAATTAAATAGAATTTGCCCAACATTTATTAAGTACCTACTCTATGCCTGACACCCTGCTAGGTGCTGGGGAGCCACTCTCTAATATCCATTCATATCCCAAAAGGAAGGGAACAGAAACATCGGCCTCTGTAACTCTTGGATTTGATCAAGGGCTCTTGCCTCAGGCATTCCAACATCAGCCAACCTGCCAAGCATCCAGGTAGTACTCCACTCTCCTAGATGGGTTTTGCTGGTGGATAGATTCTTTCTGAGAACTGAGAAAGTTCAATCACCTTATTTGACAAAAGGGTAAACTGAGGCCCAGAGAGAGGAAGAGAGAGACTTGTCCAATGTTACACAGCTAGCCCATGGAAGAGTTGGGATTCAAACCCAGCCCCTCTGACTTCCAAGTTCATTGTTCCTTTCACTATACCACATTCACAAACCAGGGGTTTCGAGACCTGCCGCCATCTTTCCTCTCCATTCTTACTGGCCTCTTCTTTTTTTGACTCCATTGCTGCACTGGCCACGATAGGCTGGGAAATATTACAGTAAAAATTGGCAAATGAAGCCTCTAACTTCAGAAGCGAATGAATGTCATCTTTTTGCTTTCAAAGCCAAATGAAGTGATGCCGAGCCTCTGAGGGCCAAATCCAATGTCCCAGAGAGTTGTTTAGGCCTGATTTTGGCTGTTAAGTGCTTGTCAAAGCCCACAGGCCCCACTCCCGACTCTATAAAATTCAAAAGAATTATAGGAGCTCCAGGGTCACATAATTCACTGCACAGTAGATTTAACCTGGCGGCTAGTAATTCATATTTGTGGCGATAATATTGTTTTCCACTTTCTGAGAGTTATCGCTGTGTCTCCCTTCCAGGTCACTATGGATATCAAAAATCAATTTGGAAAGATGGATACTGTCAGAGAGTAAAGCATGAAGCCAGCGATGCCTTCACTTTTCTCCTTCTCTCTAAATGGATCGGGTGACACAGGGAAACTCTGAGCCTGAACCTTGGCTGCCCGCTGATTGCTCTTGTGCGGACACTTGACACTCATAATCAGACCGCGTCTGTTCCTGTGTAAGGGTCAGTTTTTTACAAGGGGAGCTTTCCACAGTCCCCACCCCCCTTTCCCTCCTCCAAATTCAGCCCAGACAGATCTTGGTGTCTCAGGGCTTAACAAGATCCGTTCTGTTCTCCATCTGCGGGAGACAAGAACACACAGTTCAGATGTCTCATTCCCCACCTCCCCCTTCCTCTGGAAAATGCTTGGCGTGACCTGCTAGGTTGATTTTTATTTTTTTAAATATTTTATTGATGTCTTCTATGTTTTTCTATTACAATCATTTCCACATAGAACATCCTGGTGAGTCTTCCTTTGTAACAAAGAAAAAGAAAAACTGAAAGCAGAACCAGCCAATGAAGCGGTCTCTTCTCTTAGCACATGCAACGCCCCATACCTGTAGACCCTCACCTCTCCAAAGAATGGAGGCAGAAAATAAAAGCAGGATAGAGGTAGGTGCATTCCTTCAACTCCCCTGGGCTGAAGGGCACCACAAGAATAATTGAGATTTGTTTCCCTTTATTGCTCTAGGTTCATTTTGCATGAGAGGTTTTCGTTGAGTTCTTGGGGCAGCTAATTGTCATGTTGTCAGTCAGTCAATCAATTGAGCATTTTCTACTATTACCCACTCTTTGCCAGGCGCTGTCCAAAGTTCTTAGTATAAAGAGAAGCAAATGACAACAACAGCAACAAACAAAGAATCTGTTTCCAGCTCCCAAGGAACTGACTGTCTAATGAGGGAGACAAGGGGGAAATTGCCCTCTGCTACATTCAAACAAGTTATAGATCAGATGAATTGTGTCGTTTCAGAGGAAAGACAATAGAATTAAGGAGGATTGAGAAAGGTTTGGACTTTACTTTAAAGAATCTACCAGTAATAATAATAACATGCCATTATTATTGTTGCTATTATTGGATAATATATGAGGAGATTTATATCTAGATAGTGTTAGGTGTGGAGTCAGAAAAGATATCTTCCTGTATTCAGATCTAGCCCCAGACACTTGCTAGTTGTGCAATTCTAGGCAAGTCACATATCCTCAGTATGCCTCAGTTTTCTCATCTGTAAAATGAGGTGGGGAAGGAAATGGCAAACCACTCCAGTATCTGTGTCAAGAATACCTCAATGGGGTGATGATAAGTCAGACATGACTGAAAATGACTTAACACAAAAATGACAACAATAACAAAAATAATAATAATGCTCATAATAGTATAATTTCTATAGTGCTTTAAAGTTTCCAAAATACTTTATAGATATTATCTCATTTTATCCTCATGACAACCCTTGGAGGTAGATATTATTATTATCTTCATTATGCAGAAGAATCAAAGATGCTGTAATGAGGAAACTGAGGCTGAGTGGCTGTTACTGATTGAGTGATTTAAAATGGACAATGCTTTGTTTTCTAAATATTTTCTCAATCATTCCTCATAATAGTCCTCTAAGGCAGATGTCACAGTTATTAGCATTTCTGTTTTACAAATGGGGAAGTAGAACCTGTGAGCAGTTAAACGATTTGTTTGGGTTGTATAATTAGTAAATGTCTGGAGCAGGATTCAAACCTGTATCTTCCTGACTCTAAACTCAGTACTTTATATTATGCTATATTATCTCTGGACCACCATGTCATAATAATATTATAATTTAAAGATAATTCCTAAATCTTGGACTATTTGATCTCACTACACTTGATATTCATCCATCCCATCCCATCTCATCCTGTCCACCCATCCATCCATCCATCCATCCATCCATCCATCCATCCATCCATCCATCCATTTACTGAATTAAGCACTTACTATGTGAAGAACCTTGTGCTCAGTGCAGGGTTTGGGGAAGATGCCAACTTGAACTAGGACACAATCCCTGCCCTCATGGAGCTCACAGTCAGGCTGTGGGACAAGACACAAACACAGAGACCTGTTATATACATCATTATATAGTAAGTGCACTAGATAAGGTATAAGTCAAATGCTACCACATGAGGTCCTGGAGGAAGGCTGTTAACAACTGAAGGCATCAGGGAAGGACTCAGCAGAGGAGGTGGCTTTTGAATTAGACTGAAGTTTAGGAAAGAATTCAGCAGGAGAAAATGGGGTGGAAGGGAAGGAAGGCAGGGATCATGAAAGTAAATTAAAAGCCAGCTCTGCTCTTTTACTACTTTTTATGAGCTTGGGCAACTAATTTATCATTTTTAGCCTGTTTCCTCATCTATAAACTGAGTGTTTAGACTAGATGAACTCAAAGATCACTTCTAGCTCCAAAGCCTGTAAGCTTGAAGTATTTGCTGAATACCCACTTCGTGACCAGCCCTTGGTCAGGTTCTGCCCTAGGGAGACAGGAGAATGAAACACAGATCTGGGCTTTAGGGGGTTCACATTCTCATAGGGCAGGGGTTCACTTTTTCTTTTGTCCTGGATCCTTCTTGCAATCTGATAAAGCTGATGGAACCCTTTTCAGAATCATGTTTTTAAATGTATGAAATAAAATGCCCAAGTGTACAAAGGGAGCTGATTGCATTGAATTTACTTCCCCAAATACTTTTTTAAAAGAACAAATTAACTGGAGATTAAGAATCCTTGTAGGAGATGTAATACGGAAAAGATTCACACCTAGGGCTGTCCAACCATTGAAGGGACTGTCATGAGAGGGAGTGAGCTCCCTGTTACTGAAGGTTTGCAAGAATGATGCTTTGCCATGGAAGTTCCTGAGAAGATTCCTACAATAATTGGTGGTGGTAGTGGTGGTGGTTGGGCTTGAACTAGCTGCCTTTAGAGGTTCTTTCTAGATCAGAAAGTTTGTTGTTTAGGGATCATGGCAAGAGAGATAAATCTAAGGGCTAAGTTCCATGTGTTTCAGATTCTGTTTGGAAAGGGGATGGACTTGTGAAGGTCCCTTTCATTTTTTCACAAACAGTGAGCCTTAAGATTCTATGAGGGATAGCTAGGTGGCTCAATGGATAGGGAGCCAGACCAGGAAATGGGAGGTCCTGGGTTCAAATCTGACCTCAGACACTTCCTAACTGTGTGACCTTGGCTAGGTCACTTGACTCTGATTGCCTAGCCCTTATAGCTCCTCTATCTTGGAACCAAAACCTAATATTGATTCTAGGAAAGAAGGCAGGGGTTATTGAAAAAATATTCTATGAGTCCTCTTGATTTTTATAATATGGGTAGGTAATGTATGAGGGAGAGAGTCTTGGATGTTGGCTTTAGTCAAGAAAAGAATATAGGTGCTGTGTAAACTGAGAACTGGCTGCATCAAATGGTGAAGCATTATGTAATAGGGTGCTGGAGCTGATATCTTCTGGTATATGGAAATTCTAAGCATCCCTTTAAGTATAATTGTGGTGAAGTATTGCATTGCTAACATCTTTCGATCCTTTGGCAAATGCAGCAGAGAGAGACATTTTACTCCTGGAGCATATAGTAGGAAATGCCAAGCACCCTTCACCACACACATGCATGCATACATATGGCAACACTCTTTTCTAGGTAAAAAAAGATATGGAGGTTTCAGTGGACCACAAGTTCAATATGAGGTGCAAAAAAGAAAAAAGGAAATGCAGTCTTGGGTTACTTTATGAGGGGCATAACTTGTAGGAATATGATAATCCTGCTGTACTTTGTCTTTGCAAGACTTCGTTTCAAATGTCATGTTTAGTTCTGAGCTCCATAGTTTAAGATAGATATTGAAAAGCCAGAGAGTGTGCAGAGGAAGACAACCAAGATGGTAAGAGACTCAGAAGTCATGTCATATGGGGATCAATGGAAGTAACTGAGCATGGTCAGCCTGAGGAAGAGAAGGCTCAGAGGTGTGCGTGATGGAGGTCTTCAAGTGCTTGAAGGTCTGTCATGTGAAGGAAGCAACTAATTCATTATGATTGGCCCCAAAGGATGGAACCAAGAGCACTGAAAGCAAGTTGTCAAGAGGCCAGTTTCAGCTTGCTGTCAGGAAAAATCTGCCTAACAATTAGAGCTGCTCTCAAGTGAAATGGTTCCTACAAGGAGGACTTTGAGCAGAGGCCAGTTGTTGCTGTTGGTTGTTGGTTGTATTAAAGTGAGGATCCCCTTTGCATATGGATTGGCCTAGATGGCTGCTGTAGTTCCTTACAATCCGTAAATTTTATAATGCTATAATTCACCTAAGGGGAGCTAGGAGGCACATTGGATACATTGGATAGAGTGCCATTCCTAGAGTCAGGAAGACCAAAGTTCAAATCCAGCCTCAGGTACTCAGGTACTTGTACTCAGGTACAAGATGTATCTGAGTACCTGAGGAAACCTCAGTTTCCTATCTGCAAAATGAAGAAGAGAAGAAAATGGTAAACCGTTTTAGTATCTTTGCTAAAAAAACTCAAAATGGGATCTTAGAGAGTGAGATACATGACCAAAAAGACTGAGATTCTCTGACCGATTTTTATAAATATATGTATTTTTACATTCTAGACTCAGTGCTCTTACAACAACGACCAGTTGCATGATATTATATACATTACATCACATACACAGATCAAATTGCTTACCATATCTGCATTGAGGGGAAGGAAGGGAAGGAGGGATATGGTTAGGATCTTATAATTTTGGAAAAGGTATGTTGAAAAGTATTATTGCATGTAATTAGTAAAATAAAATATATTTGAATTGAAAAATAACTTCATGATTCAGATCTTTCTAGGCAAATGAATATCATTGACTGAGAGAGGCCCCGGTAAACTGGGAATCATATGAGATTTCTTATTGTTTTTTTCTCCTCAGTTTGAAAGGAAAACCATTCCCCCAGATGGGAACTGCAGAAGAAGTAGCTTGAAAGAAAGATCTGTCCATAAAGAGGAGTTGAGGTAGTGGCTGGGAAGGAGTAACACTGAATACATAAGGGTAAGAGGGAGCATGTAATAGGGAGTGATAACTCTCAGGACTTCATAAACGTTACAGTTGAAAGCAAGAAAGGAAGGAAGAAAGAAAGGAGGAAAAAAGAAAGAAAGAAGGAAGGAAGGAAAGAAAGGAGAGAGGAAGGAAGAAAATGAAAAAAGAAAGGATGAAAGGAAGGAAAGAGGGAAGAAAGGAAGGAAGGAGGAAAAAAGAGATAGGGAGAAAGGAAAGAAAGTCATAAGACCATCAGGTAAGTAGTGTAACCACGAAAATGTGGGTTTCAAGACTGCAAATTGCCAAAACTATAATGATATTTTTTAGTGTCTTGATTTAAATAAAAAAATAAGTGGTTGCCATGGGAAAAATTCCCAAATATGAAAATACCCAAGTAAGCTGGGTTTTATGGAGATTTTAATTAATACAAATGAAGGAATTAAGGAAAGGGAGAGAGAGAGTAGAGAATAAATAGTATGAATGGCCTAGGCCAAATGGCCTAGGCCTGAGCTTTAAGAGAGACTAGTCAGTCTTTTATCCACTCACCACAAGATTTGTCCCAAGCAAAACTCCAGTCCTTCACTGAAATTCTCAACTCCTGAACTGAGTTCAGAGACCCAGCTCTTCCAACTAACTCCAAACTCCAATTAAGTTCAGAGAGACCAGCTCCTTTTAAAGAGAAATTTCTCTTATGTCACTTCCCCTAAATTTTCACATCTACCAATCACAGTAAACATTTTCCCCAGGACTGTCCATTCTTAGTTCACATCTTCTTTTGTTATCACCTTCTTTGAGTAGACTAAAACTTCACACCTCTTTTGTTAAGCTTACCTTTTGTAAGTTGCTTGACCTTTTAGTTATTAATTTAACCTTTATAGGTACTTAACACCCTTTTTGTATTAGATCTAAAAATAGACCTAGTTTAGGGTTTTTGCTTCACTATAAGTATGATTTTTGGGGGGACTTTTCATTGTTCAGTAAGGAGTTTACAACTTTATCTTCCCCTAAAGTATGCCTAAGTATGGGTGGAGTAATGTTAAAATTCCCAATACATTCTTGACCAAGTACCTATATTGTTACAATAGGAGAATAGCTTAACCAAATCTTCTGAAGTAGAGTCTGAGAAATTTTAAGATTCACAGTATATATCAGGAAAGGGGGAAATATGAGTCACAGTGGTCATGCTCCTGACATGATCAATACCTGATGCTCACAAACATCTACTAAGCATTTACTAGGTGCTGGGTTCCATGCTGTGTTGGGAATACAAATACAAGAAAAAAGGAAGACCTCAAAGATCTTATATTCTAATAGGAGAAGAAAACATATAAAAGAAAGTTGGAAAGGGGGGAAGGAGGAGAGGAGGAAAAGTTATTCATATTGGTTGCAAGGGGTGAAGAGAGAGAGAGAGAGAGAGAGAGAGAGAGAGAGAGAGAGAGAGAGAGAGAGAGAGTGAGAGAGAGAGAGAGAAGGAGTGAGGAAGGTAAACAGACATGGCTGGCCTAGATGACATTCTTAAATGGAGATTCTTTTTTTTTAATTGAAAAATGTTAATTTAGAATATTTTTTCATGGTTACATGATTCATGTTCTTTCCCTCCCCCCATAGCTGACATGCAATTCACTGGGTTTTACATGTGTCATTGATCAAGACCTTTAAATGGAGATTCTAAGAGGAACCATCTAATCTGAGAGAGAGGTTCCAGGAGCAGAGACTTTGTTCAATGTATGATTCTGGGGCTAGAGTGAAGTTTTGAGTTTGTTCCCTTGTAAAAGTCTATTTTTCCCAGGTTGCTTTTTTTCCTCTTCTTGTTCTAAATTCAGTCTCAGTTAGAGCTGTGTATTGTTTAGCTTTGAAGGCAGCCAAAGAGCACTGGACTGGGCATCAAGAAATCTGGTTTCTTCTAGTCCTATTTTTGGCACAAATTCCCTTTGTGACCTTGGGTAAGTCTCTTCCTTTTTCTTGGATTCAGTCATTTTTAAGGTCCTTTTTAGCTTTGACACCATAGTAACTTTAAATAATTTTCCTTCTCAAACTGAAGAAAGTTTAGACGTGTTTCCTATGACTGAGTCCTTGGCCAGGTTGTCCAACCGCCATGTTTCTTGAACACCTCTGGGACCCCCCTCTTCCTGACAACCACAGATGCTTCCCTACAGGAACCCCCACTTCAAACTCCCAACTCAAGCAGGCTTTTCATTTCAATGTGTGAAATTATCAGTTGTTTTCTCCTTGATAAGGTTTACAAGTGTCCGTATATCTTTACCTTTAAGAGGCCAGTTCAATAGACAGTTTATGAAGAAGCAGGTCAGGGAGATAGATTGCCTTAGATAGAGGCCAATCGCCATTCACCATCCTCTTGGTGACATTACAGCCCAGTAGATAATTTTCTAATTCCTATCTCCTCATCAGAGTATTCACTATTAAATCCAGCTGTGTGTGCTGGGCTGCAGCAGGGTTTAGCTGTGCTCTTTGGCATGTTCTGTCCCATGGGTCTTGGCTTTTGTGTGTAATGGCCTATGAATGCACTGTTGGTATATGGATGTATATTTATCCTGGAGGCTATTTCAGGACTTGTATGTTGGGAACCACTTCTGTACTGAGCTACACTTGGTGTGTTTGGGTATGAACCTTTTCAGGGCATATGTTGAGTGGTCTCCGAGTGCATTGAGATTTATTGTTTTTGATATTGGAGTGCCGATGGGTATTATTTTGAGATGCACATTTTGGGGGAGGTGGTGAATCCTTTTCCCTCTCAGCATCCTTAGTTTCTTTGTGGGTTGAATGATGAGGTTGTGCACTAATATCTCTTCAAGCTTCAAAAAACTGTATATTTTAGAAATATGAATCATTTGAATTCAAAGGGACAGAATGGGGCAAGAAGACCAACCGTAGGGTTATGTAGAGGCCAGTTTGTCTAATTTCTCATCTTACAGGTGAAGAGCAGAGGCCCAATAAGGGATTTACCCAAGGCCATGTGGGGAATATTTGAACCCATTATTTCTGAATTCATGGAAACTGCTCTTTTCAGTGTACCTTAACACCTCCCTTGGCCAAGGTCACTTAGCTGGAACTGGAGTCAGAATTTGAGTTTCCTGAAGCCCAGATAGGGGCTTCTTCTCTTGTTCTGTACTGTGTCTTAAATGGAGATTCTAAATGTAAACATTTATATATTTTTTAAAAATTATGTTATATCTAACACCTCATTCAAATTCCACAAAATCCCTGAAAAGGAAGTGGGAAGGTCATCTAAGTGGTGCAGTAGATAGGAGCACTGGGCTTGGAATTGAGAAGATACCCCTTCTTGAGTTCTAAACCAGCCTCTGACACTTAATAGCTATACAATCCTGGTTAAGTCACTTAATTTTTTTTCCAATTTTTTTTTGCTTCAATTTCCTCATTGTTAGATGAGCTGGAGAAGGAAATGGCAAACCATTCCAGTATCTATGCCAATAAAACCCCAAAAGGGGTCATGAAAGGTTGGATACAACTGAAATGCCTGAACAACAACAAAGAAGGAAAGGATTATTGTAATATCCATTTAAAAGTGTGGGGAAATCAAGTGATTGGAGGGTTGGATTGGTTGGTTTTGAAGGTCTGTTGCAGCTCTCAGTCTTTGCAATCACTTTACAAACTAAGGGAGTTGGTACATCATGATCTCTTAGGTTACTTCCAGCTCTAAAAGTCTACATTTTTAATATTCTTTGAATTATACATTAGATTACCAGACCAGATTTCTGCCTCCCACACTAACCCTCTGAGTGATCTTAGGTAATAACTAATAATAAAAAATAATAATAGCTAATGTTTATGTAGCAGTTTCTATGTGCCAGGCACTTTACAATTATTATCTCATATGGACTTCATGACAACTCTGGGAGTTGGGTGCTATTATTATCCCTTTTTTACAGATGAGGAAACTAAGGCAAAGAGATGTTAAATGACATGTGCAGGGTTACACAGCTAGTAACCACCTTGAGTTAAGTAACTAATAAGATGGTACACCCTGATACTTTTATGAGGTGAAAACACCTCTACTGATTTGATGTCAACCAAAGTCATTAAACTAGTTGTGAGAAGTCTTTGAGGAATTTGAATGGAGTGAAAGCCATTAGACAAAATTAAGTGATGCTGCTTGGGAAATGTAACTGGCTCAAGAGGCTCAGTCATGCTCTGTGGAGGACATATAAAATGTCAGTCATCCAGATTCTATCATTGCAATGATGAACTCAATCATTCAAGTCAACCCTTGATTGGGTGGATGAGAGGTCAGTCTGCTCATCTCCTCCCCTTTACCAGGGAATGAGCTTGTAAACTTTGGAAGACTTCAACTTCTCATCAGCATTGTGCTCAGAATAGCAGTAATTGGCAATCATGTCTGCTTGGGAGCCAAGAAATAAATTCAATTCTTTAAAACACTTGAAGAATTCTAAAAGGAGTCCAGTAGAAATATACATCATGCCAGTTCTGATGTTCTCTATTCCTATGTTCTAGGGTCTCAGCTCTGATACTCTCCTATGTCCAAAAGCCTCTTCTAGTTCTAATGTTCTATGTTCTAAAGTCTTCCAGTTTTGACAGTCTTGGTTTCTAAAGTTTTTCCCACCTCTGGCATTTCCCCCCTGTGATATCCTCCAGTTCTAACATTCTGTATTCTAGGTCATTCTACACTTTCAAGCTCTATGACACCAGTTCATGATTCTTCTCCTCTGAGCTCCACCCCAGCACTTAGTGAGTAAGAGGCTATTTAGTAAATGTTTATTTGCTCAGATTGTGTGGATGGAAGCAGGCATATATGCAAACAATATGGTTGAGTGTCAGGGTCACTGGACCCTCCAGAGAGTCAGGACTAGGTTCTAATCCTGGCTTGATCACTAACCCATTGTGTGACTTTGGGTAAGTGCCTTCTCCTCTATGGACCTTAGTTTCCTCAAATGGAAAATTAAATATAAAATTAGATTCTGTCTAATGACTGTCATTTCTAATTCCTATGATCCCATGACTTACCTAAGAAAGCTCCATTTGGGATTAGTTCCCTGTATTTAGTTTTGTGTCCAGGGCTTTGTGGTGGAGCCTCATTAGCAGCTGCTGCCCTAATTTTGAACAGAAAATTGGGCTTAGTCAGGGGCCCAATAGTAGAGCCATCCAGGGGAAGCAGAGCCAGAGGGGGAGTGTCAGGACTGCTAATTGCAGGTTCTGTCTCTGGGCTATTCATCATCAGAACAGCTACGGGAGGTGATCCACAGGAAAACATTATACATGTTTGTTCTCAGAGCAACATGAGACAGGCTCTAATGATTGACATCGAGTCCTGAGAATGGGGAGGTGCTTGGAAAATTATCCTTCCACCTAAAATTTGAGATCTAAATGATTTCACCGATTCCTCAAATGGGATCCAGAACAAGAGAGAACCCAATTCAGGTCAACAGATACCATGTGCAGAACCCTGTTCTTGGTGCTGAGGATGCAAAGATGAAAAATGACAATTCCATCCCTAAAGAGCTTGCTGTTTAACAGGAAACTGTGGAATGTGCACAACTATGATTCTTGGTAGAAAGTGATAGAGATAAAGAGGAGAACCAGACCACATGACTTTCCAAGAAAATGTGACTTCCACTTCCAGCTGGATGCATGAATAAGTACGATCAGAGAAAGCTCCATAAAGGAGGTGGTACCTTAGTTGGGCCTTGAAAAAAAAGAAGAGGATTTCAGCCAATGGAGATGACAGAGGAATACCTGTAGACATGAGGGGCCAATCTGGGCTAATGAGGGTTTAGTAAGTAGTCTAATTAGTCAGGAACATAGGATGGGTGAATAGAAGGAATCTAAAACAAGGCTAGAAAGCTAGGTTAGAATGAAGTTGCCTGACTGATTAGAGTTGAGAGTCATTAACTTAAGGTTTTTTGTTGGAGTCAGATTTGTGCATTTAGGGAATTTGTTTTGGGGACTATGAAGGATATATACAGAGAAGGTTGTTAGGTGGTAGTGAATAGAGCACCATGCCTAGAGTCAGGAAAAATGGGGATCAAATCTGCCTTCAGACCCTTAAAGGTAGATGTATGAGTCTGGGCAAGTCACTTAACCCTGTCTGCCTCATTTTCCTATCTCTAAAATGAGCAGGAGAAGGAAATGGTCAACCATCCCAGTATCTTTGCCAAGAAAACCTCAAATGGGGTTACAAAGAGTGGGACACAACTAAAACAACTAGACAAATTATAACAAAATTTAATATTGACTGGATAAAAGAGAATCAGAAGGGGAAAAATGACTAGGAAACTATTTTAATGATCTAACAGGCAAATTTCTGTCCAATGTAAATGTATTCTACTCGTTGGAAGAAATTCTCTCTGAATTGTACCTCTGTGAAGTTTGTGTATGGTCCACAAGCAGACACTCTGAGATCTACTTTTAGCTCATTCAGACAATCAGAGTTCTTGTATTCTTTACAAGGAGCACAAGAAAAATGAAAGAGCTGAGTAAATATGGTCACCCCCTTTGAACCATTCAGGGATGAGTGCAAATGGTAAGACTGTAATTCTGGAAAAAGTCAATGAAATCCAAACTACACACCTCTGACTATATGTAGCTGCTGTGCTGAAAGGCTAATGGGGACCTCTAGAATTCTATCTTCCTATTCTACTAGGAAGCCTAAACTGTCAAGGCTGCCATTGTGGCACACACATTTCCTTCGTGCCTTTCCTACATGGTTGAAGTAAGAGATGAGAGATGGAACCTGATGGTCCAGGAACAGCAAATTGCTCTCTATGTGTTGAATTGTAGAATGCAAAGAAGGGAGTGATATTTGATATGGTTTGTCTCAAAGTGGGATTGGCTTCCTTGGGAAGCTGCACCATCTCCCATTTCTATAGTTTTGATATTTGTGAAGTATTTTATTCACAAGAGCCCTATGAGGTACATAGCTCAGGTGGTATTATCCCTATTTTGAAGATGAAGAAACAGAGGCTGTTAGATGAATAAAATGATTCACTCAAAGGTCACACAATTATCTAAGAGCTAGATCTAGGATTCAAACACAGGTCTCTCCTGTGACACATAGCATTTGGTTTACATCATTCTGATGTCTTTATGGACCATTCTGTATTATTAGGTTGTTAGGGGACTGTATGAAGGGCAAGACTGTATGAGGGCAAGATTCATTTCAAATTTATTTTATTTTTATCAATTACATTTAATAACAACTTTCCACATAAGTTTTCTGAAGTTATATGACATAAATTGTCTCCTTCCCTCCCTTCCCTCCCCACTCCTGGTGCTGGCAAGCAATTCCATCTGGGTTATACATGTATTATCACACAAAACATATTTCCATATTCTTTATTTTTGTAAGTGAATAATCATATAAAACCCAAACCCCAAATAAACAAGTGAAAAATCATGTGCTTTCATCTGCATTCTGACTTCAACATTTCTTTCTTTGGAGGAGGATAGTATTCTTTGTTCTGAATCCCTCAGAATTGTCCTGGATCATTGTATTGCTGAGAGTAGCAAAGTCTATCACATTTGATCATTCCACAGTATTGCACTTACTATATATGATGATCTCCTGGTTCTGCTTATGTCACTTTGCATCAGTTCATGCAGGTCTTTCTAGTTCTTTCTGAAATCATCCTGTTCATCATTTTTTATAGCACTTTAGTATTCTATCACCATCATATAACACAATTTGTTTAGCCATTCCCCAATTGAGGGACATCTCTTTAGTTTCCAATGTTTTGCCACCTCAAAAAGAGCAGCTATAAGTAGTTTTGTACAAGTGGGTCCTTCCCCACATTTGAAATTTAATACATCTTTTTCAGTACCATAAATTAAATGTGGCTCTGAAAAAATAGATACTTAATGAATGTCAAAGCTGAAGTTGTTGAAGAGAATAGCTAAGTCACATCTGACCATATCATTCCCCTGCTCAGAAACCTTCGGAGGTCCCCATTGTCCACAGGGTAAATGCTGAACTCCTTACTCTAGCCTTTGAGGTCCTCTACACTCTGCCTCTGACTTCCCTTACCAGCCTCATCTGGAACCATTTTTTCCCCTTAATAACCCTTTGCTTCCATCTTAGAATTAATACTATGTATTGGATCCAAGGCAGAAAAGTGGTAAGGGCTAGGCAATGGGGGTTAAATTACTTGCCCAGGGTCACATAGCCGTGAAATGTTTGAGACCAGATTTGAACCCAGGACCTCTCATCTCTGGGCTTGGCTTTTGATTCACTGAGTCCACCTAATTACCCCTTCATCTCACACTATTGATCAAGGACTGCTCATCTTTGACCAAGTTCTGTATTCTCTCAGTCTCCATTCCTCTATGTACCAACAGAAACCATTCTCCATGTCTGAAAGGCACTTTAGCATCCTTGCCTGTTGACATCCAGTAGGAAGATGGTCCAGTGGCTAGATTCCTAGACTTGGAATCAAAGACTTGAGTTCAAATTCAACTTCAGACACTTTCTAGCAGTGCACAAGTCACTTACCCTCTCTCTCAGTTTTTTCATTTGTAACCCCCAAATAATAACAAGGTTATTATCTTAAAGTTATGAGGATCAAATGAGATAATATTTGTAGGGGGCTTTTACAAAGCTCAAAACACTATAAATATTAGTCATTATTATGGATTATTATTCTTTTGTTATATCAAAGCCTAGCTCAAATGCCATCTCTTTAGTTGTCATGGCATAGGGGAAGAATGAGTACTGGCTATGGAAGTCTGGGTTTGTTTTGAGACTCTGCTCCTGAGTAAACTGTGTGAGCTTGTATGAGACACTTTCCCTTTCTGGAATTCAGTTCCTACCTTTGTAAAGTGTGTGTGTGCGTGCGTGTGTGTGTGTGTGTGTGTGTGTGTGTGTGTGTGTGTGTTGTTTTAGATGATCTCTAAGGGTCCCTGTAAATCCTGTGACTTTCCCGGATCCCCAGGAGAAAGGGATCTCTTCTTCTCCATTTCCTCCAAGGACCCCCTTGGGTTCTGTCTTTCTTCTGCTTTTATCACATTCAATATTGTATTAATATTATTAATATCCATAATATTTCCTGCCCTCATCCCCAGTAAAATATAAGCTTCTTGAGGTCAAGGACTGTGCTACTTGTTTCGTTTTTGTGTGTCTCATCCAAAAGGCACAATCTTTCCCTGATCCAGACTCATCTTAGAAAGAAAAGAGCCTAGCCTCCATGGCTTCTCACCCCCAGCCTTGGACCAAAGTGGAGCAGCAGCATCACCTTCCACCATGCCTCCCCAGGGAGCTTGGGCAGCCTGGGATCGCCTTCTCCTCTGAAGGCCAAACAATACATTTCTCATTTCTGCTCCTGCAGGGGTGACTAATTGCTGCTTAGTCTCACCAGTCAAGTTCTCCTTGACCAGATCCGAGCTGCAGCCATGAGTCAGGAAGCCTTCACTCTGTGGGTGCTGGAGAACACGTCTGAGGGCTGATAGCTGGGAGCCAGGGGCGCCATCTTGTAAGGGAAGAGGTCCTCCAGGCCAACATGGCTCTCCCTGCCATGGAGAAAAAGGAAAACATGTTCAGTTTAGAAGTATTGAGAAGGAGGAGAGAGATCCCTTACTATGAGGAGGCCAAGAAGGGTTGAAAGGCCAGCCATGAGGAGGGATGAGCTATTGTGTGAAGTGTGGGGCTTTGGGTACACAAATATTTTGTAGTGTGATATCTGTGTTGGGGGGTATACATGTGTGATTGTGCACATGTATGGGATATAATGGGGTTGGTAATATTTGACTAAATATTATTAAAGAGATCTTAAAGAAAACATTAAATAAAACAAGTGACAAATATTTGACATGCATACAAACACACATGAACACACATGCAGAACATGTGATTTTATTAATCTGCATATGCCCATAAATATGACATGTACACACACAATAGACTACACCTACACATATGTTTGCTCTGTCTACATATATTATGTCTATATGGACAAATCACACATATTGTAAAAGACACACTTATATTTGTTTTTTTTGTTTGTTTTTTTACATGGATTGTGTTCTTTCCTTCCCCTCCTCCCACCCACCTCCTGAAGCCAATCAGCAATTCCAATGGGTTTTACATGAGACACACTTATATTTGAAAGTGAAATTGTGCTTGTTTTTCCTTTTCTTCTATCTATACACCCACAATGCAGAGATGGATATCTACATTTCCTATATGGACAGATCACCCAGGTATCCTGGGCACACCATACAGTTAGACACAGCACCATGCACACACCACAACAGCTATTTAAACACCCACACCCACACCCACATCGATATCTGTACATGTAGGGTGCACAATTGGTGCATAGACAGGCTTTGTAGAAATATGGAGAGCATGGGGGAATGTGCATGTGTCCATGCAACAGGTGAGTCCATAATTTTTACTGTGGGCATGGGCAGGGTACAGCGCCGTTGCATTGACATGTTAGTGGGAAAACTGTAGAAATCAATTGGTGGGGAAATCATAAAAATGAGGGAAATCAATCAGCGGGAAAACTTTGTAGAAATCAATTGGTGGGAAAACTGTAGAAATCAATTGGGAAAATCATAGAAATCAATTGGGGGGAAATCATAGAAATTGTAGAAATTAATTGATAGAAAAATTGTGGAAATCACAGAAATCAACTTGGAAAACTATAGAAATCAATTGTGGGAAAATCATAGAAATAATAGAAATTAATTGGTGGGAAATTTGTTGAAATCATAGAAATCAATTAGTGGGGAAATGGTGGAAATTAATTGGTGGGAAAATGGCAGAAATCAATTGGGAAAATTGTAGAAGTCCTAGAAATCAATTTGGAAAACATTGTAGAAATCAATTGGTGGAAAAATCATAGAAATTGTAGAAATTAATTAGTGGGAAAATGATAGAAATCAAAATTCATATAAATTAATCAATAAGCATCTATTAAATGCCCATGGTGTTCTGGGTATCATGCTAAATGCTGGGGGAAAAAAAGGAAGGGAAAGGTAACCCCTATAGGAGCTCCCAATCTAATGAATATGAGCATTTTACTCTAGGTCTGTGATTTCATCAGGGACCCAGTATAGCATGGAGCTCTGTGCAGAAACCATCTATGCTTCTTTTAATTTTCCCAAATCCCAAGACTCAGTACACAGATAAGAGCATTTGTACATGGAAGCATGAGTTATCAGAAAGGGAGGGCCACCCAATGGGAATTCTTTTTTTTTTTAAACCATTACCTTCCATCTACAAATCAATGCTGTGTATTGATTCCAAGGCAGAAGGGTGGTAGGGGCTAGAGGCAATGGGGGTTAAGCGACTTTCCCAGGGTCACATGGCCAGGAAGTGTCTGAGCTCACATTTGAACCCAGGACCTCCCATCTCTAGGTCTGATTCTCAATCCACTGAGACTCCCAGCTGTACCCTGGTACTCCTTTTTTAAAGTAACGAATCATAGTATTTAGAAAGGACTTTAAAAACTCTTCTAGCCCAATTCTTAATTTTAAAGATGGAGAAGCTGAGGTCTGGAGAAGGAAAATAATTTGCTCAAGACCATGCAGATCTCTAGTGGTAGAACCAGGACCAGCATCCAGGTTCTCTTAACTCTAATATCCATGCTCCACCCCCCCCCCCCCCCCCCAACATGGCATACATGGCAATGAAATGAATTTATTTTTTTATGACCTTTTCTGGAATTGAGGGTTTGTTTTACAGTTGAGCCTTCTTTTACACAACCAACCTGCTGTTCTTGTGAAGCTGAATGTAATAGAATGTTTGTAAATAAAATTCTAATAAATAATTGTGTGTAATGTTATATGTTTTATCTACCACCACCACTACCCCCCACTACTACTACTATCACTACTTCTACTACCACTACCATCACTACCACCACCACCACCACCACCACCACCACTACTACTACTACCACTATTATTACTACCACCACCACCACTACTATTACTACTACTACAACTACAACTACAACAACAACAACTACTACTACTATCACTTCTACTACTTCTGATTTCCTTGAAGCAACTTTGAAAATTAGCAGTAGAAATCCAACAGGCTCTCCCAACTTACATTCAAACCATTAGGTTGGGTCTCCCAGGGGCAGCAGTGACCCTGGGTTCTAGGAGTAAATCTAATCGGGCTACATTCCTAATGCTATCACTCATGAGCCCCCACTGATGTGCTTCCTAGGTAGATCTTAGCAGAGGCATTATGAAGAAGCCATACTAAGAATTGGCTATAAAACATTACTTCAGAGTTGGGCATACTTCCCCACAAATATATTTATTCTCATTGGGAAAAGTGGGGACAACTTAGAGTATGAAGGTTCTATATGGTGCTCTTGTGCACACACATTTGTGGTGAAGGTTAATGGCAGCTCCTGATCCTGCATGACCTGGAAGTCTTTTCTCTCTTTGTAGAATCCTTTGGGGGTAGCATCTCTTTTGGATGGGTTGCTCAGGTGGGTTCCAATGGTCTTCACTTCTTCATAGCTGATATTTTTCAGGCACTTATCTTACTCTGTGTGTGTGTGTGTGTGTGTGTGTGCACGTGTGTTTGATTGGAGTGAGGGTCTATGTTCCTTCAAATGGATGTGGGGTCTTCTAAAGGTTTAAGGGCTCCTCTTCAAAGACACTCAGATGATGGAGGAAAAACAAATTCTGCAGCTGTCTCTCCCACCAGATCTCTTGCCTTGTAACTTCTCTAACTCTCAAACTGCTGAATTTTGTCTAGTGTCTAGCTATTTAAACCCCCCCCCCCCAGTAGAGAGGCTAATGTGTTGGTTTTTGTCCCCTGGAAAATGAGAATGATAATACTTGTGTTTCTAAAAGGAGCACAACATAAATACAGACTATTTAAATAACAGTTTCTACTCTGATGAGAGCCCTGAGCACAGTTTTCTGAGGTTAGAGACCCTTGATGGGAAGGAATTCAGGAATACAAGAGGAGAGGAAAAACAAATACAGTTTCATTTTCAAGGGGCTATTATGAAAGCAAAATCTGCCCTTATTGGCATACTGTATTAGTCTTGGGAACTGGATACCAAATAGAATCACAACCCACATTTCTGTTGTCTGTTCTTATAGACAAAACACAGCCACATCCTCCCAGAGATGTGGACCCAGATTTGCATAGGGGCAGGGACAGCAGCTGAGGTGCTGGGCTGGGGTGGCTTGAGTTGTCTGGTCTAATTTCAGGTCAATTAAACTCAGTAAATATTTTTTTACTTCCATGTACTTTATGCAAACCTGTGTTGGACGAGAGGGAACAAAACTGAATAATGCAGTCTTATGCACACACAATCCTTATTAATTTTTTTAGAAATTGAAGTGCAAACAGAATTGGGAAAATGGACAACCAAAGCAGATTTTGATGGATGCCAAATAAATAATTGTGTTGAACTTTTAGCTTTTCCACCAGTTTCCTTTAGATTCTATGAAGCATGCCCAAGGTGTGAGTTCACTTGGCAATATTAAATGCTTAGTAAATTCTTTTTAATCAATTCATTCACTATTATTGACTCCAGAAACATGACTTGCTTTAGGTTACAAAACAATAAAGTCATAATGATTTAGATCTTTCTGAAACTTGATTTTTGGAACATGCATAGAGAGTTGGAATACCAGAGCTTGGAGAATTCTTAGTGAATCTAATCTCCTTTTTTTACAGATGGGGAAACTGAGGCCTCGAGAGATAAGATGATTTTCCTGAAAGGAAATGGTGACATTGTAGTGCAGCAGAAAAAATGCTGGACTCCAAGTCAGGAGATTTGGGGGCATCCAATTGCTGGTTTTGACACTTGATAGCTTTGTGACTGACTATAATCACATCTTGTCCCTTTTCTGATGCTTGGTTTCAGTATTTTAGGGCTAGGGCTAGGGCTAGAGACCCAACCTGTGATTTAATTGGTATAAGAAATTCCTCTACTGTAGTCTTCAATTTATAGCTTCAGAGAGCTGCCAAGAATATCAAGAGAGGTTGAGGGACTTGCTCAAGGTCACACAACTAGTTGGTGTCAGAGGTAGCTCTCTGTTAATTAAGTCAAACAGAATGGAGGATAACCATTCATGTATTACCTAATGCACAACAGGAGGAAGGAGTTTCTTCATAAACCTTAAAAGAAAAAAAGCCTTCTTCAAGGATGTGGGATTTTATCTGTGATGTTCCTTTGCTGTTGTCAATCTCATCTTTTTCATGCTTCAGTCAATGGTCTTCATGAGTTCTCATTGTTCAAACCTTCTGTAAAAATGGAGATTTGAACCCCAGACTTCAATTCCCAGAAGTCCTTGGTAGCTCCCAGAGTTCCCCATAATCCCAGGTGAGGTCCTCACCTGGGCCTAGAGCAAAAGGCTGACTCCACCTACTTCAGGTCTCTCAGCTTCCTCTTCTAGGGACACACATCTCCCAAGATGTAGTAAGTGAAATTGAATGGGCCTTTTGGCCCTCCTACGCACGTGCTTTCTTATTTTGTATTTTATTTATTTCTTAACCTTTAAAAAAACCTCATAAAAATAATACTTTTAGCAGAGAAACTAATTTTAATCTTAACAGTTAGCTCACATCTCTCAAGATGTAGAGTAAGTGAAATTGAATGGGCCTTTTGGCCTTCCTAGGCACGTGCTTTCTTATTTTCTATTTTTCTTTATTTCTTAATCTTTAATAAACCTCATAAAATATAATACTTTTAGTAAAGAAACTAAATTTAATCTTAACACTCCCACCTGGTTACCAAGTGATAAATGAACCACTGTACACCAGGTTTGTTGTCAAGCTCAGAATAATGGAAGTCTTTTTACTTAAGGACCTGGTAGAGCTTGTCCTCCTCAGGCTTAGTATCTGAGAATCAGAAGGCAGTGCTACCCCTCCAGGAAGTACTGGAAGAAGATGTTGGTGGGTGATGAGTATTTTTGCTTAATGGTGGGATCTTATCATCCCAGCCAGATTAGAAACTCCCTGAGGGTAGGGAAGGCATTGAGAGGCAGTGTTATAGTGAGGGGAGGGTGGATCTGGAGTCAAAGGATCTCAGTTTTATAACCGTGAAAATATGTTTTGCCAAGACTGTGAATTGCCAAAACTGTAAAGATAATTTTTAGTGTCTTGATTTAAAAATCTAAAATTAAGTGGTCGCCATGGGAAAATTCCCAAATATGAAAATACCCAAGTCAACTGGGTTTTATGGAGATTTTAATTAACACAAATGAAGGAATTAAGGGAAGGAGAGAGAGAGAGAGAGAGAGAGAGAGAGAGAGAGAGAGAGAGAGAGAGAGAGAGAGAGAGAGAGAGAGAGAGAGAGAGAGAGAGAGAGAGAGAGAAACAGAAAATAGTAGAAAAGGCCTAGGCCAAATGGCCTACACCTGAGCCTAAGGGAGAGTGAGTCAGTCTTTATCACTCACCACAAAATTGTCTCAAGCAAGCTCCAGTCCTCCACTGAACTCCTGAACTCCTGAACTGAGTTCAGAGCTCCAATTCAGCTTTCAAACTGAACTAAACCCAAACTGAACCGAATTCTCCTTTTAAAGAAATTTTCTCTTATGTCACCTCTCCTAAATTTTCACATCTATCAATCACAGTAGATGCTTTTTCCCAGGACTGTCCATTCTTAGTTCTCACCACTCTTTAGTTCTCACCTTCTCTGGGTAGATTATATCTTCTGAGTACTTCACACCTCTTTTGTTAAGCTTGCCTTTTGTAAATTGCTTGACCTTTTAGTGATTAATTTAACCTTTATAGGTACTTAACACCCTTTTGTATTAGATCTAAAAATAGACCACCAAGCTTAAGGTTCTAGCTTTACTATAAGTATGAGTTAGGGATTTTCATTGTTCAGTCAGGAATTTGCAACTTTATCTTCCCCTAAGGCACTGTCTGAGCGGGGTGGAGTAATTTTAAAGTTCTCAATACATTCCTGACCAAGTACCTCCATTGTTATAATAGGGGAATAGCTTAACCAAATCTTCTAAGGTATAGTCTGAGCATTTTTGAGATTCACAGTTTCAATCCCTGCTTTTTTCCTCTTACTACCAGTATGACCTTGGACAAGTCACAACATCCACGGACCTCATTTTCTTTATCTATAAAATGGGGGTATAAAAGGAGTGGGCTAGATAGCTTCTGAGGTCCCTTATAGCTTGAAAAATCTGTGGTTTTGCCTTTCTCCTCCTCCTCTTCCTGTTTTCTGCATCATGAAGCTTAGCATTGGGAAAACCATGATGACTTAAATGTAGTTGAAAAGTCTTTTTTCCCCCCAGCTTAGGATATATATCACAAAAACCAGGCTGTTTTCATGAAGAAAATGTAAGTTCCTAGGAAATGTTGGACACTGAGTGTAATGGAGTGTTCCATTTGGCCCCCAAGGACCAATGGGTGAAAGATGGCAGGAGGCCAATTTAGGTGTGATGTCAAGAAAACATTTCCTGACAATTGGAACTGTCCAAATGTGGAATGAGCTGCCTCTAGAGATGATGCCCCCCACCCCCTCCTTGGAGGTCTTTGGGTAGAGGCTAGATGACCCTTTGTTGGGTATGTTATGGTGGGGATTCCTCCTGTGCATGAACTAGATTAGACTAATGCTGGTATTCTTCTGAGCTCTAAAATTCTGAGAATCAGACAGAATAGAGGGAGTCCTGAAGTCTAAAAGGAGGACCGATTCCACAGAGGTAGCAGGGAGGAAAGTGAGCTGGATTTGGCATGGATTTGGCATGGCAGGACCTGAATTTGAATTCCAGTTCTTTACTGCCAGAGTGACTTTGGGCAAATAACCTCTCTGATTCCATTCCCTCACCTATGGTGAGTTAGAGCCTCAATGATCTCCAGGATTCTTTCCAGTCCTAAATTTATGATCCTCTGATTCCTCAATATGATTCTTCTTCAGTTACTTCAGCTGATGGTGCTGAGCTTGTTTCTGGGAGTAGAGAGACAGAGGCTCCTGGCAGAATATAATTGTTGGGGGAAATGTGCTATTACTGCTTCTTCTTGGTCCCTACCCCACCAGTTCTTTTCATAGCAATCAACCAACATATATTAGGTACCTACTATGTGCCAGGCAATGTGCTAAGGACTGGTCATATCTGGACAGAAGCATGTAGGGAGATGCTGCAAGTTTATCTGGGTAATTTATGAGAAGACTTTGTCCCCCTGGCTGGGATGAGTCATTGATTTTCTTGAGCTGGGTAGGACTGACCAAATAGCTCCTGGGGCCAGAGAGTGGCAGAACGATGCAGGTCATTCATTGTTTTTCATCACCAGCCCAAAGGAGTGAATGTAAATTGTTGATGGTAATTTTCCCATGGTGATGGTGGGGACAATGGAGAGCTGTTGGAGGTTTTATTTATGCTGCTGCAGGTTCCAACACCTCACCTCAGCACCCTTCTCTCCATTCATCAGTGAACCCCTCTTCCTTCCCCCTTCACCAGACAGGGGCCCCATTCTCTGGAATCCCTCTTTCCTTCCCTGGTTTAGTGAGATCTCATTAATTCCAACACAATTAATTCAGAATCCTTCTGCTTCTGCTAAAAGCTGGACTTTTGAGTTTCTAGGAACAAAAAATCAAAGCATTGTAGGATTTAGAAATGCATGGGAGTTTAGGTATTCCCCAGATTGGAATTCTAAAAAAAAAAAAGGGACTGAGAACCAAGGAGGTTGTGAGTTCCCCAAATAAGCAGAATATACAGAATTTGAAACCATTTATACTGCTTCTAAACCCATAGTTTCTATTGACTATACCATAGAAGCTTGCTGAGGAAATGAAGAACTCAAACAGTATTGTAAGAGGAATGTTTAACCTGCTTTAGAGAACAAACTTTTTGAGCACTTAGCAGGGTTCTTTCTCTTTCATATGGATAATTTATAACAAGGGAGTCTTATCTTTTAGAATCACAGACTCTCAAAAGTGGAAGCGTTCTGAGAAGCCATTTAAGCTCCCTAAATTGAACCCGTATCCCTTCTATAGTATGCCAGCACTGGAGGCATCTAAAGGATCTAAAGAGGGGGAAACCACTCCACTTTTGGATGGCCCTAATTGTTAGCAAATTTCCCTTTAAACTGGGGTTGAAATCTGCATCTCTCTGACTTTTGCCTATTGCTTCTTGTAGTCTCATCCTTATTCCATAATTCAGGCCTTCAAATCTTTAAAAGACTTATCATAACCCACCTGAGTCTTCTTTCCAATAGATTAAACATCTCTGACTCCTTAGACAAATCCTTAAACAATACAGCCTTGAAGTTCTTCACTATTCTGGTGGCCCTTCCTTAAATGATGGCCAGTTTTTAAATGTCCTGCCCAACGCCCAGAATTAAACACAACCCTCTAGATGAAATCTAAGAAGGGCAGAGTACAGTGCGACGATAACCTCCCTGCTCCTGGAAGCTAAGAGCTAAGTCCCTCTTAAAGCAGACCAAGATAGCTTTAGCTTTTCTGGCTCCTGCATTATATCTTGTTGCTCATCTTTTGTTTCAAAGAGAATCATGAAGGGATACTTTTTAAAAAACTCTTACTTTCTGTCTTAGACTCAATTTTGTGTATTGGTTCCAATGTAGATGATATGTAAGGGCTAGGCAAAGGGGGTTAAGTGATTTGCCCAAAGTCATGAAGCTAGGAAATGTCTAAGGTCAAATTTGAACCCAGGACTTCCTATCTCTAGTCTTATCTCTCAATCCACTGAGTCACCCAGCTGCCCTATAAAGTAATTTCTTGACTTGAGCATGAATTAGATTTAAGTGAGGCAGAGTTGCACAAAGTTGTTAGCCTCACTCTCTTTAGAATCATCCAAGTCCAGTGGTAGGACAAAAGTAGAATTACTAGAGATGGCCCAGGATGTTGTAGAGCTTGCAGTCCACTAGAATCCCTATATCTTTTCCAGAAATCTGTTTTCTATCCATGTCTCCTCAATTTTATATTTGTTAGGGTGAATTTTTTGGAATCTAGTTCTAAGACTTTACATTTATCTCTACTGATTTTTATTCTATAAGATTTAACTCAATAGACTTCACCCTGGTGAGATCATTTGGGGCCCTGTCTCTGTCCTTCAATTTATTTGCTGTCCCTCCCAGGTTTGCATCATCTTCATACTTGAGGAGCATGCCAATCTGTACTTTTTTCAAAGCCATTATTTAAAAAAAAAAGTTAAACTGCATAGGACTAGACATAGATCCCTGGAGTACTCCACTGGAAACCTCTCACTACTTTGACATTAAACCAGTAAAAACTTCTTTTTGAATCCAAATATCCCACTAGGAATCCATCTGATGGTATTATCATCTAATTCATCTTTCCATTTTCTCTGTGTGACTAGTATGAGATACTTTACCAAAATTTTTGCTAAAATCTAAGCAAACCATATTGATAATATTCCCCTAATTTATTAGTTAAGCAGTTCATCCATTAGTTCAACAATAGACTGGGCTGCCTTGATGGGTAGTGATCACCCTGTCACTAGAAGTATCCAAGTGGATATTAGATGGCTGTCTACCTGTAATAGTGATAGAATAGAAGACTCAAAAGGAGAAAACAAATTGCAGTGCAGTAGAAAGAGCATTGGACATGGAATCAAGAGACAAGTGTTTCAGTCCTAGCTCAGGCTCTCTCTATCTGGTGTCATGAATATATTAATAAAATTATTGCTTAAAGTTGTTCTCAGGAAAGTGTTTCAGAGGGCTGTGGAAAGGGAAATGAGTATCAGATGGATTTTGTGACCCCCCCTCACATATTTTTCAATCATTTTGTCTATCTCTCCTTTGCTCTTAATATATTCTACCCTCTATCATATTTTTATGCATATCTGTGCTAGTCTCTGCTAGTCTCTCTTCTTCCTTTGGATTGGCAACTCCTAGAGGGCAGAGCTGTGTCATTCATTGTATTTGTATCTTTAGCACCAAAGAAAGTAAGAGCATTGAAGCAGATTACTAAAGATTTATTGAATTCATATGGAACATTTAATTCAACAAAACTTTATTGAGCTGGACATGGTGGCACACACTAATAACCTCTGCTGTACTGGGGAAGACTGAGGCTTTTATGTATCTCTTGAGTTCAGGAATTTTTGAGCTGGACAGGTCTTCATGCTGATTGTGGTGCCAATATGGTGAACTCCTGGTGGAGGGCACACCAAGCTGTTTAGGGAGGGGTGGAACAGACCCAGGTCAGAAAGGAAATAGAGTGGGTCAAAGTTCCTATATAAGGTTTGGATTTGAGCCTGTGAGTGACCATTAGGCTTCCAGGCTAGGCTGATAGGGAGATTTGGTCTAAAAAAAAAAACTTACCAAAAAACTTTATTGAACACTTGTATGACAAGATCCTGTGCAGGAGGCCGTGGATAAAAATCAAAGCTATAAAAAAACAAAACAAAATGCCTCTACACACATCAAACCTGTTTTCCCTTTCAGTTTCTTAAGTCATTTTCTTGGCAGGATATTCCTAGAGCATAGAATTTCAGAGTCTAGGAGAGATCTCACAGTATGAACTTAGATTGTCAAAGCTGGAAAGAATATAGTATCAGACCAGGAAATTTTATAGATGGGGAAACTGAGACCCAGGAAAGGAGGATGACTACCCACAAGTACCAGAAGGAGGTCCAGGCTATCCCCATCTACCATTTATACCTCTGGAAGTCATTCCTCTCCTCCCTTCCCCCTTCCCAGGGAAGATGGATGGAGGCTTTGCCTTCCCATGACCTTAGGGAGGGTGGCCAAGGTTCTGTGTGGGACCTGGGAGCTTGTTTCCCCAGGGCAAAGATGAGAATTAGAGGGAGACCAAAGAGTCAGGGTGGGTGAGAAGTGGCAGTCGAGAGGTAGGAAGTGGACAGATTGATGGTGGTCAAACTGGTCCAGCGTTGTTCGGGAGGAGAAAGAGCTGGCAGGGAGGGGGGTTGTTTATTCTCTCTGACCCTGACCCCCACCCCCATCCCCATCAGAAGGCCTCGGCTTCCTTTGCTTGTCTTACAGTTCTAAGCTCGGAGGGCGGCAGGGTGTTGATGAGGTTAAAGAGATCACTGACGAAGAGCCTATTGATTTTAATTACCCAGAAACAGCCCACAGGGACAAAGGACTTTGGCGATCAGTGTGTGGGGAGGGGCGGAGGTTGGGGGGAGTCAGACTGCAGTTCTGGGGAAGGACAGATTAGATCATCATCCCTCATTACTTCCACAGAATTGGGTAGGTGGGGGTGCATGGCAATAGCCCCTGTGCTCGTTTATTTTTATTTTTAAAGTAATAACCTCCTCCCCCTCCCCTTCATTCCAACCATGGCAGGTTTGAGGAACAAGGCACAATTACCTATTGTCGATATTAATTCAATTACATCCAGGTTATTTATTAGGTATTATGGAAAAGCAATTTCTGCCCTTGGTGGGGAGGGAGGTTTGAAATCCTGTTCCCTCCCTCTCCCCCAGGAAAATTCTTCACTGATCAGAATTATAGGCAAATAGAAGGAGCATTGGATTCTGGGAAAGAGGACCTGGCTTCAATCCTAGCTTTATTACTTTTCAGCTGTGTGACACTGGCCAAGTCAGAGGACTTTTCTGGGCCTCAGTTTTCTTATCTGCAAAATGAGTGATTAGGACTCATTGATCTCTAAGGACCATTTCAACTCCAAGTAGTTGAAGTCCCTGGCAGACAGGGGGCAGGAGGGGATAACTTGCAAAATGGCCTGCATGGATAGAAATCCTAATAGACTTCTTTCTTGCTGCACCCTGGTTCTGATCTAGCTTAGAACACCCTCCTTCCTCACTTCTGCCAGTTGATAGGTCATTTCCTCTGGAGTCTGACTTAGGTGTCACATCCTTCTGTTGACTGGTCCATAGCCACAACCCATGAACACATCTGGCTAGACTTTGAGTAGACATCTTTGACACATCTAGCTTGGAGCATCTACTTATTTAAACATTTATTGAGTGCCTACTGTGTGCCCTGTGTTGGGCTATGAGAGGGAGATAGATAAATAAGGCACGATCACTTCCTTTAAGTCCTTCCCAGCCTAGTTTTTTTAATAGTCAAGACAGGGTCCCAGGTATTGTGCCAAGGGCTGGAGATTAAAATACAGGAATATCCCTGCATTCAAGGAGTTTGCAGTCGAATATAATGAAGATAACTATATGGGTTATATGTTATAAGACAATTTTTTAGCCAAGGATTTGTTGACTTGTTTTGCTTCTGCCCTTCCCCTCGTCTCCAAAGCCAACTGGCATACAAGATAACAGAAACTTCCTCCTATTTCTGATGTCCCTTTGAAATTCCATCTTAGAGCCAGGAGTCCCAACTAATTCTCCTTAAATGCCAAATCAATTGCCCCTTATTCATTGGGGGAAGAGGAGAATCGGAGAGGGAGAGAAAACCTTGTTTTCAAGAAGTCCCGAATTGTGCCAGCTCCCAAGGACCCAGTCCAGGAATTTTTCTGAGTTATTGTAACCCTCATCTTGGGCCCTCAGAGCCCTAAGAATGGCAGAAGACTAAATCCTGACCCTAGTCCTAGACTAAACCCAGATTGAGCCTGGACCCTGACTCTGGACTAAAATCGAATGGACTTACCTGTGATCTCCAATGACCTTCAACTATAGTGACCCCTGGACTGGAGACACCTATTTCTAAAGCATCTAATATTTTTCAAAGAACTTTCCTCCAAACTATGCTGTGAGGTCAGGAACATAAGTTGTTAATCCAAATTTATGGCTGAGGAAGCTGAGACTCAGGGAATAGAAATGACTCAGTAGAGAAGTCAGGATCACTGACTCTGACTTTGATATGATACCACAACTTCTGTGACTAAATGGCTGAGGTATTTTACAAGTGAAATCCCCCAAATGGGAATAGATAAAGTTAATCAGATCTAGTCCTTTTCATTCCATAATGACTTCTCTTGTGGGGAGCAGTTCCCTTCACATACATGGACTATAGTCACTACTCTTTCATGGACTGCCTTTGATATATTAAATTGCTATTCATCTCTTGGTTATCCCATTGACCTTCAAGATGCTTCACAAGATTGTTTGCCATGCTGCTGGAGTCTAATCCTAATTCCTCCTCTAGAGAACTGTGGTGGGAACTCACCAAATTGAGGTTGGCCCAACCACACCATGGACAGTGAGTGGTTCACAGGCATCTCCTACCATTTGTCTTCCCTCTCTACTCTGGGAATTTTAATGAAAACATATTACCATTGAAGGACATGTCAACTGTCTGCCCTGTAACTTCAATTATCATTCTAAGACTTCCCAAACCAAAACAACCCTTCCATGGCTACCACACTGCCCTCTCCATGTTGTCACTACTATTAGAGTATGAGCCCTTAGATGACAGGGATTCTCTCTTTGGTACTTGTGTCCCCAGCACTTAGCACAGGATCTGGCACATGGGAATCATTTAATAAGTGCCTTTGAAAATCTTATCCATTTGTTCACATCTGTATGGTTTATGTGTCCATGGTGTGGTCACATCTAGTATTTCAGTTGATCATCCCAACTACCTTTTAAAGGAGTAGAACTTGGATGATTACCTTTAACTTGGAGAGTAGGAATCAGGGGTTATAGCCTTAAAGCTGGAAAGGACCATTGAGGCCATCTAATCCAAACTTTATAAAGGAAGTACCTGATACCCAGAGAAAAGGTTAGTCCAAATTCTCACCGTCAGGATAGCATATAACTATGGAGGGATCGGAACTCGAGTCATCTGAATCAAAATACAGCCTTCCTTTCCCTATACCTGAGACCCAGAGAGATGATGGAAAGTGACCTAACTAGCAAGGCAAAGAACAAAGACTGTATGAAACCAGGATCTTCAGATTCCTAGTTCAGGGGTTCTTTTCGCCAGTAGTAAAAGTGAACTTTTCTAAAGCATTTTAAGGTTCGCAAAGTGATACATATACTAACTCACTTGAGATCAACAAAGTCCTGAGAGGGTACCATTATGTCCATTTTGTAGATGAATAAAGTAAGACTCACAGAGTCTTAATCCTAAACCTGTTTAAACTCAAGGCCAGGGTTTATGGTTAGTGGATAGAGAGATGGAAGATCCTAGGTTCAAATTTGATCTCAGATACTTGCTAGATGTGTGATCTTGGGCAAGTCACTTAGTCCCAATTGCCTAGCCCTTGCCACTCTTCTGCTTTGAAACCAGACAGCCAGGGGCAGAGTTTAAGAAAACAGTTTTAGAGGCAGTTAGGTGACTCAGTGGATAGAGACCCAGGACTAGAGATAAAAAGATCCTGGGTTCAAATTTTGTGTCAGACACTTCCTAGCTGTGTGACTTGGGCCAGTCCCTTAACCCCATTGCCTAGCCCGTATCACTCTTCTGCCTTAGAACCAATATGGAGCATTAAGTCTAAAATGGAAGGTAATAGTTTAAAAAAATCTCAAGGCCAGACCTCTATTCAGTATACTAAACTGCCTCTTATTTTTTTGTTAGTGACCTGTAAGTAGGGGAAACTGCTTGTGCTTCATAATAATCATATTTTCACATTCAGAATTCATGATTTCCTGGGGTGGGTAGAGATTGCAGACCTTGGTAGAAAGTCTTTGTGAATTATTGTGGCAAAAAAATATAAATAAATAGAAATTCACATCCTGATCACTCAATTGGCTTTAGAGGGCAATGCAGGAGAGAGACAACTGAGGACAAATCAGGGTGCTTTGTTATATTTTTAGGCTTATAGACAATGTTGACATATGCAGGAAATACCCAGCTCCAACCTGTTGTCAGTGATGGAAACCAGTTCAAAGATGAAAGGGTCAGGTTGAAGATCCTGACTTCCAGGCAAACTTTGGTGAGGCTACATCTTGGTGGGAACCTTAGCACAAAAGAGAGGCTTCAGAGTAGAGGCCCCCTGGTCTGACTGGGGAATAGAGAAACTCTGAAATACTTCCCCTCTGCTGATTTCAGACAGCTGACTTTTCCTTTTCCTCTAGGAAAGGGTTTAATCAATGCTACCAGCTGAGAAGCTATGGAAAACTGCAGGAAGAAGGATGGGAGTGATTTGCTGGGAGCTATAGAGAACTATAGTAGGAATTGTGCAATGACTTTTAGAGGTGATGCCTGCTGGGAGTCACCCAAAGCTTGGCCATAAGTGATTGTAGATATGTAAAACTCCAGGAAAGGGTTGCCCATTGGCAAATTTTGCTCTTTTGGTTTCCTTCAACTTGTAAATATTTTTTCTTTGAGCATTGTGAATGATGTGCTTATAAGAGAGACTGGTGACAACACACTGCTTGGTTTATAAAGTGAGGGAATTCATGGGTCTTCCTTGGTGGACCCTTATTGGATTAGGGAATCCTGTTACCCAGTTGCTGACAGAGAGATGATGGATTCAGGATGCAGATTGAGACACATTTTTTGGTCATGAGGGAATTAGTTTTGCTTGACTACACACATTGCTTACAAAGGTTTTGTTTTCCTTTCCCCCTCCCTTTCCATTGGGGAGGTAGAAAGGAGAGAATATAAATGTAAGGGGCAAGAAGGCAATTCTCCTTTTGTAGCATTTCTGTGAAAATCATATTTGCATAGACATGCTTTCTCCTGCAAAAGGAAAGATCAGGGAGCTGTCCACAGGTTCACCCCACTCTCTGATAAGCTTCTGGCTACAGGGAGGATCCCATGGAAGTAGGTAAACAAACCAGAGAGTGAGAAATCCTCTCAAGTACTGCACCCACCTTATTGTCATGGGAGAGCATTTCACAGTTTACCAAGTGATTTATATTCTCACAATAACTCTGTTCCATGGACCTGGCTGCATCCTGTTCAGTCCTTTCAGTCATGTCCAACTCTTTGTGACCCTCTAGCACCCCTGGGTGGGCAGGGCAGGGCAAATATTAGGATGAGGACACTGAGGCTCAGTGATGAGAAGTTTGATTTTTTCCCAGTCAAGCTCAGTCAGTGTTTTTCCATGTTTAGACCCTTCCAATCAAGGCGGGAGCTGACCGACAAATACAGTATAAAGCTGTTTGGAAACTGAAGCCATAACTGTCAGTAAATTCCTGGATTTGCTAATTGTCCTTCTTCTGCTGCCGTGGCTGGGAGCCATGGGTACATTTTTGATGCCAGAGGTTAGGAGGCCCTTCCATTTCGCCAGCAACAACGCTGCCTCGGAGCTCACAAGGTGGGCTCCCCATACAATCCCCCTCTCTACTGCGGTCAGAGACCAACCATGTCTAACTGACTGAAATTGACCTGTTTAAGGTCTCTCCACTCCAGCTAAATTATTTGATCATAGCCACAGACATCTGTTTGGGTCAGTAATTGGTTGTTTAGAAGAGCCGGGAGCCGTCCTTCTTGCAGGAGCGGCGGGGGGTTGGGAGGAGACACGGAGGGGCTGGCCGGCTGAGGAGGGCAGGGAGACCGGGGCTGACAGAGCCCTGTCTGCCTCAGATAAGCCACGCACATTTGCGGCTGCCGGCTCTATCTCCCTGCTGGGGCTCAGTAATCCCCTTTCTCGGTTTCACTCCCAGGGACAGAGCCCAGGGCAGGAAGGAGCCGCATCCTTCTCTTTTCTCTTCAAATACCCCTCTGTCCGTCCCCTTTCTGGAATCTTGTAGATTTCCACCATACAATTAATTTTAAATGTCAATTTCACACCGGCTTAAGTTGAGGAGAAAAAAAGGAAAACCAGTAGGGAGTCGCTGCCTGTTGCAAATGGGTGGTCTGGAAGTACTTTCCTCCATATCTTGGATGCTAATGATAATGCTAATAATATGGATAATAATCCAGCATATTTCTGTAGCTCTTTGAGGTTTGCAAAGCACCTTTGGAAAAGACAATACTCTGGAAGGGAGGTGGTAGAAATTATTATCAGCCCATCCACCTCTTTCAGACAAGAAAATTGAGTGACTGAACAAGTAGCTCCCTCTTACCGTGCCTCAGTTTCCTCACCTGTAAAACAAGAAGTGATAATGATACTTGCATTGTCTCCATAATGAATGGACCTGCAAGGGGCTGCTGTAAAGATTAGAGAAGATTGAAAGCAAGAAAGAAAATTCCCAACTGGGGCATGACCATAAGAAGGGAGTCAGGTAGTGAGCAAACTGGAGAATGCACTATGAGAACTATTTGAAGGACCTGGGGTTGATTTGGGGAAGGGATTAGGCTAAAATATCATGCTTCATATGTGGTTAGAGGGCTGGGCCTGGAGTCAGGAAGACCCAAGTTCGAATCTGGATTCAGACACTTACTCAATGTGTAATTCCAGGCAAAACACTCAACTTCGGTCTAAAATGGAAATAATAGCATCAACCTCCTAAGGTTATTGTGGAGATAAAATGAGTAATATTTGTAAAGCACTTAGCAGAGTGCCTGGCACATGGTAGGTGCTGAGCACATACTTGTTCTACCTTCCCTTCCCTCTTCATTTAGTTGAAGGGTTGCCCTATGGAAGATGCAAATTCTGCTTGGACCCAAAGGGTTGATTCTGAACAATGGGCAGAAGTTCCTGAGATGTAGATTTCAGCTCCATTTCAGGAAATATATTCAAGCAATTAGAGCTTTCCAAAATGGGGTGGATTATCTTTGGAGTCCTTCATAAGGGGTCTTTTAGTTTTTTTAATTTAATTTTCATTTTTATTATGAATTTAATCATCCACCAAAGAATATTTTGTTATGCTTCAAAGAGCAAATTGTATATGAACTTGTGACTCCTATTTTTCTATCTTCCTTCCTTCCTTCCTTCCTTCCTTCCTTCCTTCCTTCCTTCCTTCCTTCCTTCCTTCCTTCCTTCCTTCCTTCCTTCCTTCCTTCCTTCCTTCCTTCCTTCCTTCCTTCCTCCCTCCCTCCCTTCCTCCCTCTCTCCCTCCCTCCCTCCCTCCCTCCCTCCCTCCCTCCCTCCCTCCCTTCCTTCCTTCCTTCCTTCCTTCCTTCCTTCCTTCCTTCCTTCCTTCCTTCCTTCCTTCCTTCCTTCCTTCCTTCCTTCCTTCCTTCCTTCCTTCCTTCCTTCCTTCCTTCCTTCCTTCCTTCCTTCCTTCCTTGTATTTAGTTCCAGAAGTTGAGAAATAGAGGCATTTGTTTTTTATTTATTTTTCAAACCTTTACCTGATGTCTTAGAAGCGATATTAAGTGTCAGTTCAAAGGTGGAAAAGCAGTAAGCACTTTGGAGTTAAATGACTTGCCCAGGGTTACACAGCTAGGAAGTGTCTGAGGCCAAATTTGAACCTAGGACCTCCCATTGCCAGACCTGGCTTTCTATCCACTGAACCACCTAGCCACCTTAGTAGAGGCATTTATAAGTAGTGCTGATATTTTGAGCTTTAAGGATTACAAAACGTCTTACATTTGATCTTCACTCCAAGTCTGTGAGGAAGGTACTATTATCATCTCCATAGTACAAATGAGGAAACTGAGGCACAGGGAGATTAAATTACTTATTCAGGGTCACATAGCTAAGTATCTGGGTAATTGGAATTTTGTATCCTTGAACTACATTTTCCAGCATCCCTTTCCTTTTGTCCCCATGTAATATCCTTATGTGTTGTACATAAAAGCTTCTATAACTCTGCCCTCTGCCCTCACTCTCCCCCACTTTCAGGAACTGGGAAGCTCCTCTTTACTGATGGTTTATTACTTTCCTCTACTTTAACTGATTATTAATAAATCTTATAAGATAATACTTGGAGTATTGGATATTAATTTTTAATCTTACATTTCTAAGTCTGGACTTGAACTCAGGACTTCTTGACTCCAAAGTTCTGTGTATGACACCACCTGGTGACCTCTAAGGTGTCTTGATTTCCTGCCTCCTCTTAGAGCAAAACACTCATCATTATCATGCTACAAGGTGACTTTCTGCTCAGAGGTTTTTTTTTTTTTCCAATTTCAAGATTTTATTGAAAAATTTCAAATTAACAACCATCAGGCAGTCAGAGGAGCCCATGGTCCATAATTCTCTAATGGTTAGGCTCTGTTCCTCCTTTCTAATGAGATTGAAGCCAGGATGTCCAATTTACAGCATTTATTAGAAGACATAAACCTTCATGAGCCAAAACTCCTTCAGTTCGAGGACCTCGGGGGCTGTGGGACTTTTCTCCTTTCCCAGCTCCTCTCTACCCAGGGAGTTGGGACTCCACTAGGAGGCTTTGGAAGCTGTAGGGGATTCCTGGGAATTCAAGGAATGGTTATTCTCAGAGGAAAAGTAACACCTGGTATCTCAGCCAAGATATTGGTTCTTATACCTTCTGGCTCTATGACATTGGACAAATCACAATATTTCTCTACATCTCAGTTTTCTCATCTGTAAAATGGGGATAATAACAGCCCTTATCTCCTGGGGTTGTTGTGAGGATCCAATTAGTCTATATTTGTTAAGTGCTTAACACAGTGCTTGGCACATAGTAGGTGATTAATAAATGCTTTTTTCCTCTCTTCCCTCCGTCATTTCCTCCCTCTCTTATATTTATGTGTATAAAGATATATGCATATACATCTATCACACATATGAAAGTAGTTATAGCAAGTATGTGTCTATGACAATAAATGTACATAAGTATCCATGTGCATTTACATACACTTATTTTTAAATGAGTGAGAGGCCACATGGTGTATTGGCTAGAGAACTGGCCTTAGGTCCAGGAAAAGCCAGGTTTAAGTTTCATCTACTGCATTCTGATCTCATTTGACCTTAGTCAAATTAGTAGTGCTGATATTTTGAGCTTTTGACCTTCACAAAAATCCCCACTGGATTGAATGCTATTATTCTGCTTATTTTACTGATAAGGAAACTGAGGCTGAGCAAGGCTAATGTCTAGAGATAGTGTCTGAGGAAAGATTTGAACTTGGCTCCCAGTGCAACACTCTGTCCTTTTCAGCACCTAGTTGTCTCCCAGACATACTGGTTATGGGACTCTAGGAAAGTCCTAGGTGCCCTGAGAAGGTGGACACTACAGCTCCAGAAAGTCAAGACCCAGCAAGCATCTCTGGAATTTCAGCATGACTGGAACCAATGCCAGCTCTTAAAAATTTGCCAAAGTATTTTAGGTACCAGAGAGTAGTGAAGAGAGAGTCAGCCTTGGGGCCAGGAAGAACTGGGTTCGAGTCTAGTATCTGACAAATGCTGGGCAAATCACATAACCTCTCAGTAGTAGTACTCTAGCCAACTCTCTAAGACTAGAACTTTTTTTTAACATGTCTTTTAATTTATTTCTTTTAAAAATATTTTTCCAAGTTTACGTGATTCATTTCTTTTCCCTCCCCTCTTCCCTTCCTCCTCCCAGAGCTGACAAGCAATTCCCTGGGTTGTACAAATGTTATCACTTGAAACCTATTTCCATACTTTTCATTCTTGCTTTGGAGCAATCTAAGACTAGGGGTTTGGATAGGAGGTGCTATCCTGCTTTGCTTGAGGGAGTTTCCTCACCTGGGAGTTCCCAAATGATGACTAAAATCAACCTATACTGCCCCAACCAACCTACACTTAGATGTAAACCTGTTGCATAAGATGTCTCCTCCTGGAATAGGAGGGACTTGGGGGGATTGTTTAGTCCCCAGCCTAGTGCCTGGCACAAAGTGGGCACTTAGTAAACCGTGTTGACCAATTGAAGAAGACATGGAGGGTACAATGATTTCCCCTCTCTCCTTCACACACTCTCCACAAGCTAGTCGCTTCTAAGTGTGATAGGGGCTTCCTGATCTGGATATGGTGCTGGGGAGGGGGTGACTGAGGTCAGAAGCCAGTTTGAGGCTGGGTTTCTACTCAGTCTGGTCAGAAACTTAGTGTGGGGCAGAGGTCAATCTGGTGTAGACTCAGAGAGCTGAGTCTGGAGCTCAGACTCTTCAGTTTTGGCTTAGCCTGGGAATGGGGAGCAGAGCTAAAAGAAAAGTAAACCTAATTGGCCCATATGTGCCTTTGACCAATAGGCTTATTCTCATTAGTCTCCCAAGCTATTGGTAACATGAGATGTGGCTGAGAGCATGCTCTGTTCCCATCTAATGATGTATCACTAGCTGAGCCCCTAGCATATGTCCAGCAAATGACCTGCCTTAAAGGGAGCCCGTATCTAATGAGCACAGGATTAGGGGACCTGCTCTACTAATTAAAGGGACCTGACCTAGGTGGTCTGTCCTCCATCTGCAGAGATTATAGCAAAGCGCACTTCAGGAAACCCATGACCGTGCCCACGGCATTGCTCAATTTGGAGATTGGACACAGCCAACGGAAGCTAACGTGAAGAGGCTGTTCCTAGCCTCCATGATCACACTGAGCTTTCAGGAAATCAGTTGGTGGCTTAGTGTCTGCCCTCCCCTCTCCTCCATCTCTAAGGAAGGCCACACCAAGGACAGCCTATGTGTCAAAAGAGCCCTGGACTAGGGGTCTAGCATAAGTCAGTTTGTTCTCAGTTTCATTCATGGTTACCTCCCATGCTCTGTGACTCATATGAGGATAAACTCCTGGTTGCCTTGACTCCCTTCTGAACCCTGTCCCCATCCAACTCTATGGCCCTGCTTTCTGGTCCAAACACTGGGATTTCCTGGTAAGACTTTTATGGGGCTCTTTATGCCTCAAAGAATATCAGAGCTCGGAGGGAGCTTAGAATATAGAATGTCAGAGCTTAGAGGGGCCTAAGAGATCATCTAAGCTCCATTTGGTAGATGAGAAAACTAAGATCCCGAGAAAGAAAGGGATTTGTTCCAGTGAGCTAGTTTGGGGGGTCAGAGGGAAGGGAATGAGCAAGCAATTGGAGCAGTCAGTGGCCCCTGAGTTTGTGAGCATTGCCTCCTTTTCTTGACTGTTGACAAGACAGATACTTGGCCTGTGGTCCTCTTTCATAGGCTTGGAGCACTGGCACTAACCTAATACAAAGACAAAAATACTGGGGGGTGGGGAGAGAGAGAGAGAGAGAGAGAGAGAGAGAGAGAGAGAGAGAGAGAGAGAGAGAGAGAGAGAGAGAGAGAGAGAGAGAGAGAGAGAGAGAGAGAGAGAGAGAGAGTCTAGCAAACTGGAATAAGATCCTTTTTTGTTGTTTCTGTTTTGAGGTTATTTTCTCCATAAGTTCCCTGGGGGTATTTGTTTCTATCTAGTTTTCTCCCCCAAGACTACAGATCTCTAAGGAAGGAGATACCTCTCTATCCCATTTTCCTCAAGAGGGAAGCATGGGAACAGTACTCTGGAGAGCAAGCCCCTGCATTCTGAATGAATTAAGGGAGGAAAGAAGAGGCCTGAGGATGATGATGGTGGTATTGGCATGGACCACAGAGACAGATGGAGTTAGAATAATGTTAACTTCAGTAGATTATTAGCTCCTTGGAGGTGGGGATTGTCTTGTTTTATGTTTTCATCTCCAGCACCTAAGCTCAATGCTGCATCGTAGGTTCTTAGCAAATATTTGGTGAATAGAAGTTAAAGTAAGGCAAATTTCAACTCAATTAAATCTAAACCCAAACTTTCTAATAACCAGAGACGTTCAAAAGTGGAATGAACTATATTGGGGCCAATCAATAATCACTTATTAAGCACCAAGTATTTGTCAGACATTTTGTTAAGTGATGGAGATACAAAAAGGAGGAGAAAGACTACAGCATACTAGCTGTGTGACTGTAAATCAGTTTGCTCTCAGTTTTATTCATGACTACCTCCCATGTTCTGTTAGTCTTTAAGGATAAACTCCTGGTTGCCTTGACACCCTTCTGAATCCTGTCTCCATCTAATTCTATGGCCCTGCCCTCTGGTCCAAGCAGTGGGATTTCCTGTTAAGACTTTTATGGGGCTCTGTATGCCTTATAGAATATCAGAGCTTAGAGGGAGCTTAGAATATAGAATGTCAGAGTTTAGAGGGGCCTAAGAGATCATCTAAGCTCCATTTTGTAGATGAGAAAACTAAGATTCAGGGAAAGGAAGGGAGGGTTGGAGGAAAAGGGGATGAACAAGCAGTTGGAGCAGTGGATTCTTGCCCTCAAGAATGGGAGAGATAATATGCAAACAAATATATACAAAATAAGCTATATACAGGATAAAAAGGAAATAACTAATAGAGGGAAGGTTCTAGAAACAGGAAACTTTGGCAAGTTTCTCTGTAAATGATGACATATTAGTCATGATGTATATAGGAAGTCAGGGAAGTTAGTAGATGGAATTGAGAGAATTTTAGACACAGGGGATAGTCAGAGAAAAAGCTCAAAGATAGGTCAGATCTTATTATCCCTATTTTATTGACGAGGAAACCAAGGCTCAGAGAGGCTTTTAAACATTTATTTTTTTTCAACTAATGAGCATTTACTACCTTTCCTTCCTGCTATTCCCACCCAATTAAAAAGAAGAAAAACAAAACCCTTGTAACAAATATTTAAAGTCAAACAAAACACATTTCCATATTGCCCACATCAAAAAAACTCATCTTATTCTACATCTTGAGTTCATCACTCCCTCTCCAGGGTCAGGCAGCATGCTCTCTCATTGATCCCTCAAAACTGTGGCTGATGATTTCATTGATCAGAGTTCTTAAGACTTTCAGAGCTATTTATCCTACAACATTGTTGTTACTGTACAAATTATTCTCCTGATTCTGCTCATTTCCTCTGATTCAACTTGTCCAAGTCCTTCCAAGTTTTTCTGGAATCATATCTTTATTTCTTGCAAGGCAATAGTATTCCTCACATTGATATATTGTAGTTGGTTCAGCCATTCCCTAGTTCACGAGTAGCCTCTTATTTTTAAGTTCTTTAACACTACAAAAAGAGCTGCTACAAATTTGTGTATATATAGTTTCCCCCCCTCTTTCTTTGATCTTTGATCTCTTTGGTGGATAGAGCCAAGTGGTATTTCTGGGTAAAAGAGTGTGCATAATTCAGTGACTTTTGAGGCATAGTTCTGGACTGTCAGAGAGGCTAAATTAGAAAGACTAGATGACATCTCAGGGTCTTGTAACCAGGTCCTCAAGCCCAGGTCCTCTTACTTTAAGGCAAACACTCTTTCCATCATACCATATTAAAATTTACCCTAATAAAGGGGGCAGCTGGGTAGCTCAGTGGATTGAGAGCCAGTCCTAGAGATGGGAGGTCCTAGGTTCAAATCTGGCCTCAGACACTTCCCAGCTGTGTGACCCTGGGCAAGTCACTTGACCCCCATTGCCTAGCCCTTACCACTCTTCTGCCTTGGAGCCAATACACAGTATTGACTCTAAGATGGAAGGTAAGGGTTTAAAAAAAATTACCCTAATAAGGGCCTCCCCATTCCCATGTTGGCCATAGGCTTGGGGGAGAAGTCTGGTCCCTCTTCCTTGTATTCACTTATGAACACATTTTCCATTACTCCCCTCACCTTCTCACTTCCCCAGTCCATGTCTCTACGATTAGTCTCTGATATTAGAGGAGTTTTCTGGGAGGAAGTAGGACTTGAGCTTGACCTTGAAGAAAAGGTAGGGTTAAGGCAAGGGGGCAAGAGGGAGGCCATTGGAAAAAGGAGGGCACAGTGAAGAGTTTGGTATGCCTCAATTGGAGTGGCCATATTTGGGGGGGGGGGGAGAACAGTATTTTAACAACTGGAGCTGTCTGAAAATGGAACAGCTGCTTTGTTGGAGAGTGAGAAGCCTATTAGAGGAGGTGTTCAAAAGAAGGCTGCACATCTGCCCGTCAGGGATGCTGGAGAGGAGAGTACTGCCCACGGTGGGAGACTGGACTAGATGATGGCTTTGACAACTTGGTTTTCTGCCATTCTATGATTTTTTTTTTTACTGCCTCCGTTGAACTTTTTTTTCTTTTTAGTTTCCTTGGTTGAAGGCAGGGATGTGTCCTTGTGCATAGACAGGACTAGGATATAGTCTGTAGTGGAATCAAAACTCATTGTGAGGACAGGGTCAACTTTAGGGCTAAGGTTAGGGTTCAGGGTGGGATAAGGATTAAGTCTGAGCTCAGGGCCAGGGCTGTGGTCAGGGTTTTGTCTGGGGCTCATTAGGGTTCAGTCTGGAGCTGGGTGTGAGTTTGGTGTGGGGTTCAGTTTGGGACCCCCGCTCAGGTTTCCTGAAGGGACTGTGGTCAAGGTTTGTTCTGGGTCTGAGGTAGTTGGGGGCTCCCCCTGGGACAGGGATCAGGGTTCATTCTTGGATGGGACCTCTGTCTGGGGCTGGTCTCAAGATTTAAAAGGGGGGACAAGAAGAGTCTGAGATCAGAGTCAGGGTTCATTCTGTGATCTGGGGCTGTGGCCAGAGCTCCTTCTGGTGCTCGGCTTGTGGGTCAGGGTTCACTTTGGGGCTAGGGTCAAGGCTCAGTCTAGGTCATGGCTCAGCGTCTGCTTTAATGGTGGAAGCCAGGGCTCACTCTGGAGTCAAGTCTGGCACCTGAGTCCAGATCCCCGAGAGAGTCAGCACCCAAGCTGAGATCGAGCTCAGGGCTCAGTCTAGGGTCACCTTCTGGGGCTCCTCTTCCCATAATTCCCGTCAAAGACTCCCTACCTCCAAGGACCTGGCCCTCGGAGAGCAGGGGATCCTCCTGGCTCGGTTTCGGGGTCCCCTCCTGCCTTGCTCAGGGTCTGGCGCTCGGGAACTCTTTGTTGATGGAACAACGAAAAAGAACGCGCAGCACCCAGGAGCCAACTCGGGAAGAATATTCATTTGTTTTACAAGCAAACCTGTTCTTATCAGCCACTACCCAAATGCGAAAGTGTATTTGTCTGCCTGGATGAAATATAATATTGATGTCACTTTCCAAGAAATATACCATCTGTCCGCTGCCGTGCCGTTGGCTCCCTTGCTGGGTGTTTCCCACCCTTTGCCACTCTGTGTAAACATGCCGACATTGGCCTGACACCCAGCATCATCAGCATCATGGCGGCAGCCACGCGCCCCAACACTTACCCCCGCAGCTGCCAAGGGAGTGGAGGCAATTTATCTCCGTCTCACCTCTCTTAAAACACTTTTATCAAAATTGGCGGTCAAACAGCGCTGAACCATGGTGGCCTCAATCTTAAACGCGGCCTCGCAGATTTTAATTTGGGAAAGATTAATGTACTCTCGAGTGTGGCGGCTGCAGCCCTCCGTTATCTAACTTGATGGCTGTCAGCTAATTTCTGCCCCACGATTGCATAGCCCAGTCTGCATGTTGATGTCTGGGAGCCGGGCACCCGCCGCGAGATAATGGAGAGGGGGAATGGAACTATTTTCTCAAATTTCTTTTAAATTAGAAGATGTTTCCCTGCCTTTGCAAAGCGGCACTCCTGAGGCGATCTCCACCCCCACTCCTCTTCTTTTCTCCTCCCTGTTTCCTCTCCCCCAATAGAGGTTCGGGGATAGAGTAAACATTTCATTTAAAGGGACAGAGGAGCGTCAAAAGAGACCAATACTCCATCAAGGCCACTTTTAAATGGATGACAACTAAGTGTCCAAAACAAATATGGACCCTCTTAGGCAGCTGGATAGCTCCTGCAAGGGAGCTTGCTTTCCAGGAAGAAAGGAGTTTTTTGTTTTGTTTTTTAAACTCTTGCCTTCAGTCTTGGAATCAATACTGGGTGTTGTTTAGGCAGAAGATGGGCAAGTGTCAGGCAATGGGGGTTAAGTGATTTGCTCAGGGTCACAGAACTTGTCTGAGGCCACATTTGAACACAGGACCTCCTGTCTCTAGACCTGGCTCTCCATCCATTGGACCACCTAGCTGCTGCCCTCAAGAAAGGAGTCTTTGAGGTCACCTCTGGAATTGTTATTTCTACCTCTTTCTATGCCCCAGGCTCATAGGTTTGAGGACTTAAAGGAACCTGAGATACCAATTCGTCCAACTCCTTGATTTTATAGGCACAAAGAATTTATTAAGTGCTTGCTTGCTATGAATTAGGCTGTCTTCATAATGCCTGATGTGCGGACCACTGGGGTTCCAAGTACAAAGAATGAAACAATCTAAATTCTTGACTAGGATATTGAGGCTTTAGGTCATATCCTGGTAGAAGTAAACACAGTCAGGATTTGACTTCAGAACTAAACCTCTTTCCTGCTCTTATGTTTCTTTGGAACTTGTCTTATTAGTAAACAGGATAGATGGCATCCTATGTAATACTACTAAGGAGCACCATGAAGGCACTTAAATTTCCCCTGCTGCCTACTATAATGCCTGAAATCTCATCATTAGAGATTGATTGATTCTGTATGTGTGTGGTTAAGACCATATCCCTTTAGGAGTCCTATATCTTATCTTGGGATAAGTAACTGAAACTTTAATATTTAGAGATCTGAGAATTTCTCAATGGGTTTTCCATCCATCTACCAATGGAACCAGAAACTCTTCTATTCCTGAGTAGCCGTCTACGTGAGCTGTTTTGGCCCATTTTCTGGTGAGAAGTTTCTCTGTTCTAATGGGGTTGGTCCTTTCACAGCAGACAGTCTATTTTCAGGCTTGTACCCCAAACTATTCCACAGTGGAGGGACCTACAAGAGCTTATTCTTCATTGCAATAGCCTTGGGGAGACTAGTATCTGTACTAAGTTACAGGCTATGAGGCACTGGAGGAGGACTTTAGGGGAGAGACAAGAATTACAGTAATAGAAATATAAAATTCTAGAGCTAGGAGAAAACTTAGAGATCATTCGATCCAAATCATTCATTTTACAGGCTAGGAAACTGAGTCCCAAACATGCCTGGCCCAAGGGCAGACAGCAAATTCAGAGCGGTGCTGGGAAGAGAATCCAGCTGTTCTGTGTTCACTGTTCAGGACACTAAACCACAGCTGTCTCTCATTAAGCTGTCATCAGTCATTAACACCTTAATGTGAACTGGTTATCAGGTGGTTTTTCTTGAGGAAGGCAACTGAAGGTAGAATTTGAGGAGAGGGAAATACTGGTACAGTGGATAGAGAAGAAGAAAGGTGCATCCTGGGGCACTGATCAGGTTGGGGGTCAGTGTAGCACGGAGAGAGAAGAAAGCATGAAGGTGCTGAGCATAGAAGAGGACTTTGAAAAGAAGTTGGGATTTACCAATGACAAACTATATCTGACTTCACTCTTGATGCACACATTTGAGAATATAAAGCTGGATTTAGTGTTAGGGACCTGGATTCTTTCCTTCCCCGTGTATCAAATTCTAGACTTGCTCTTTATTCTCTGCTTGATTTAACCTTTCTGGGCTAGTTTCCTCATCTGTAAAATAAGGAGAGAGCTATCAACCACTTCCCAGTGGTCAGGAACCAGACACTAGAATATAAGAATGCTAATATGGGGCCAGCAGGGATCCTTTTATATGGTTTAGTGGCCCCCTTTCTATTCTAAGTTGACACCATTTGACAAGTTGAACACTGAGGTCCTCTCCAGCTCTACATGGAAGATCTCCTGAACAGTGATAGTAAGTGGTTGGCCTCCCAGCTCAGGCTGGCTAGTGAGGGGCACAACCATTCACAATCTGGCTCCTTCCCACTCCTTGAGAACTTATCTTTGCATGTGGATTATCTGTAGTAAATAAACGAGGGATTGGAGATAGGACAATGGAATCATGATCTTTTGGGAGTCAGGTCCCATAATGGAGGCAGGTGGTAATGAGGGTTTGTTCTAGAGTACAGGAAGAGGGACTATCAAAAGAGGGGCTGGTACTTGGAGACCAGGTGGGAAAAAACCAATTTAATTCAATTAGAAAGTGTGTATAAGCACCTCTTGTGTTGGAGGCCTTCAATAGTAGAGTGAATTAAATTTTCTCAAGGTGGTCTCCTTTTGCTGAAGGTGGGTTAATAAACCCACTAATAAAAATAATATAAAAAATAAAAAATGCTCAATGCATAGGAAAAGATAGAAAAAAAATGGATTAGGCAACAAAACCTTGCCATATGAGCATTTCCTGAAGGAAACAGTGATAGGTGAACCAAAGGGGCAGATGGAATCATGGGGGCAGTGCCATATGTAAACTCTAAGTATTTGAAGAATTATATAGAAGAGAGATCAGGCTTGTTCCCCTTCATTCCAGAAGACAGAAGGAGGAACAATGGTAGGAAAGTGCAAAGAGACAGATTTAGGCTTGAATTTCCCAATAATGAGTTATTCAAAAGTGGTATAAACCTTCTTGAGAGATACTTGATTCCTGTGCATTAGATGATTCCCAGCATGCAATGGAAAGGGTATTAGATTTGGAGACAGAGAACCTGGAGATGAATCCTGCTTTTTGTCACAGTCCCTTTATTACCTTGGCCAAGTTATATCTCCTCTCTGGGCTTCTGTTTCCTGTAGAGGGCTGGACAAATGATGTCCAAGAGAGGTCTCTTCCAGTCCTAAGTTCATGCTTTTATGATCCAAAGGATGGAACTTTGATGAATATAATGTAGAAGGGATTTTTGTTCAGGTTCATATTGGATTAGAGAATTCTCAGGTCCCTTCTGCATGAGGTACCTGTGATTCTACCCTTTCTCCTTATTTCTTTTCTCATCTCTCTCCATGGCCTGGTAGGTGGGATGGAGACCTTGTCTACTTCAATAATGGAGCCAGGACTGACTGGTCATGTTTCAGACTGCTTGAGTATCCCTGGGGGTGAGCAGAGGGAGGAAGGTCATTCAGACTTCTTTCTCTATACTCCTCCTACCCCTAGTTTTCCCTAGCTCCCTGGGGTGGGGAGAAGGAGAAAAGGGCATTCTTGACTTACGGACCACTGGCCATGTGGCTCAGGCTAAGCCCAACAAAGGCAGCCTTCTAATGGTTTCCCAACCCCCAACTGGACTCGATAAATAAGATAATAGGCTGAGTGTCCCTGGGAGAGACAATCCAGGGCAGCTGATTGGCCAGCATGCTGGCAATTAATTCTCCAGGAATCTTTTGTCCATACTAATTGAAAGTCCATCACCCATAACAAAATCTATACAATGTTTAAAGTGTTTTTTTTTCCCTTTTCTTTTGGTGGTTGTTTTTAAACTTATAGTGACAGATCTTGGTAAGAGGTTTAGGGGCAGGCTGGGATCAAAGATATTTGGTGGGAGTCAGGTTTAGGTCCCAGGGAAAGAGATTTTGGGGCAGAAATAAACCTTCAGTTCAGACTATTGGAAGAAGGATGAGGGCAATCAGGGAAATTTGGTAAAGGTTGTACAGTGGATAGAACTCTTGGGCCTGGAGACAAAAAAACCAGAGTTCAAATTCAGATTTGGATATTTACTGTGTGCAAACTCTGTTTGCCTCAGTTTCCTCAACTATGAAATGGGAATAATAATAGCACCAACTCTTAGGGTTATTATGAGGATCAAACACCAGTGCTTGGAGCATATAGATGCTTGTTCTCTTTCCCTCCTTTTCTCTGTGGTATCCCTGCTCTCCCTCCACTCCTGTTTCAGCATCCTACTACCTTTTATGTTCCTCTCTCTCAACTTCCAAGCCTATTCTCAGAAGGGTTATGAACTCTACTTACTATTACTTCTGTCCTTACTGACCCACACATTCCAAAAGGCTCTTCCTTTTCTCTCCTTCTCCCTTTCCCGTGGTCCATCATGTTCCTTCTCAGGAAGACCTCTGAATTCCCCCCATCCCTGCCTTCTCAGTGTATCAAGCTCTATTCTCTAGGGCTACATTCTAGGATCATAGATTTAAAGCTGAAAGGACTTAATCAAAATCCTCCTTTTTTCTATATGAGGAAAGGAGGCCCAAAGAGAAGGGGTTTATCCAGGGCTCCACAGTTCATAATTAGCAAAATTGGGATTTGAACCAAGTTCTTCTGACTCCATATCCAACCTTCTTTTCTGCCACATGAAAGCTGACTCTCAAAACTCAGCCTGAGCTCTCCCTGGGGTTGTGCCCAGGAGGTCTTCTAGGCAGTGGCTCATTGTAGTATTGTCCTATTACCCCTGAGATACCTCTCCCAAAATTCCATATGTTGTTGTTCAGTTGTGTCTGACTCTTCATGACCCCACTTGGGAGTTTTCTTGGCAAAGATACTGAAGTGGTTTGCTCTTTTCTTCTCCAGCTCATTTTATAGATAAGGAAACTGAGGCAATCAGAGTTAAGTGACTTTCCTAGTAAGTGTCTTAGGCTAGATTTGAACTCCAGTCTTCCTCTCTCCAGGCCTGACCCTCTAGCCCCTATACCACTTGCTACCCTTATAAAAGTATATATAAAAGTATATGATTCCCATATACTTTTGCCCTTTGTCACCATCCTTTCCTCATGTCCCAAGGAATCATGGATTATATTTAGAGGGTCTGATCAAGGGACTCAATGACTGTAAATAGATATGGGGTTTCAGGGAAGAACCCCACAGCTCCTGCTCTTAGATGCTAGAAGGAGGAGCTACAACAGAGCTTGGCTGCTCATGAGAACTCTGCCTGGGGTTCTGGCATCCTTGGGAGTTTCCCCATCTAATTGGAGGGGTACTACCATCTGGGCCAGGGGAGAGCTCTTAGAGTGATAAAGTCAGGGTTGGGAGGACCTTTCCAACCAACCAATCTAGAAGGGATTTACTCCCAGAGTAAAACAGAAACAGAAAAGAATTTACTCCAAAATTCCAGAGAAAATTATCAACAGAATTCCCACATCCAGGCGAAAGGGTCTTTCTGCTCCACTTTGTCTCCATTATTTCCTCATCTCTGTCCCTTAAGATCTTCTCTTTCTTCAAACACAATAGATTTTGGATCCTAGATATCACTGTCACATAAGGAAATGATCACGAGAGATGAGAGACCCAGTCTAAGAAGTATTTGAAGTGAGGACAGCTCAGGAAAATCATTTGTGGATAAAATGAGGGCTACATGGAACCAGTGGTACCTGAGCTGGGTCTTGATGCACCTGAGCTATGTGTCCTTGCTTTTCTTCTTTAAATCCTTACCTTCCATCTTAGAATCAATATAGTATATTGGGTCAAAGGTAGAAGAACAATAAGGGGTAGGCAATGGGGTGGGGAGTAAGTGACTTGTCCAGGGTCACACAGTGCTTGAGACCAGAGTTGAACCCAGGATCTCTTATTTCTAGACCTAGTTCTCAATCCACTGAGCCACCTAGCTACTGCTGTTGGTCCTTGTAAAAGTCAATTAATTCTTCTATTTTGGGGGACCTTCATTTCCCCATTTGTAAAATGAGAGTGTAAGACAAGATGATCCCAGAATTTGGAGCTGAGCCCTAGTTCGAATCCTGAGCCTCACATCTACTAGCTATATGAACTTGGACAGGTTTCATGTAACCTTTTGTAAGACTCAGTTTTCTCATCTGTTAAATAGACCTGGTTCTTAATACCTGCATTCTGGGGTAATACAGAGAAAAGAGACTGGAGTGCAAATCCTGACTTTGCCACTTAATATCAATTCTGCAATTCCATTTTCTCATCTGTAAAATGAAGTTCTATAACCAGAACAGATTCTTAGCTATTTTATTGTCATAGACCCCTCTGGCCATCTGATGGAGCCTATGGACTTCTCCTCTGAATGTGTTTAAATGAAAGAAAAATACAATGAGCACAAAGGAAATAAATTATATTGGAATTCACAGTTATAAAAATATGTATTAAAATATTCATGGCAGGGCAGGGAGGTAGATCAGTGGATTGAGAGCCAGACCTAGAGCTGAGAGGTCCTGGGTTCAAATTTGACCTTAGATACTTCCTTGCTGTGTGACCCTGGGCAAGTCACTTAACCTCCATGGCTTAGCCCTTACTGTCCTGCTGCTTTGGAACCAATATAGAGTATTGATTCTAAGACAGAGAGTAAGGGGTTTTTAAAAAACAATGTTCATGGACCCCATAAAAAGAGCCTCTGAGCAAAAGGATATCTAAGATTCCTTAGCACATGGTATTAGGAGTTGAAAGGAGGCTTCATTCTTTCTTTCTTCTGACCCTTTCTGGTATACCCTGCTCTCTGCAGCCTCCCCCCACCCTTGTGGCTATTTTCAGGATCAAATAATATTCTGGGGGGGGGGAGTGTGCTGGGATCATAAAGACCCACCTAACTTTGTATTATAAAATGTAGTGACCCAGCCACCTTTCCTAAGGCTTGCTCGCAGGCCCTGTCATTCAAGTTTCAGAACCAAGCTGCCATGATGTCTGGACTGGAGAAGACCCTGCCCTGGACTGGGTTGGTAGACTTTAAAAATGAGATCTTCAGGGGGAAGCTGGGTAGCTCAGTGGATTGAGAGCCAATCCTAGAGATGGGAGGTCCTAGGTTCAAATCTGGCCTCAGACACTTCTCAGCTGTGTGACCCTGGGCAAGTCACTTGACCCCCATTGCCTAGCCCTTACCACTCTTCTATCTTGGAGCCAATATTGACTCCAAGATGGAAGGTAAGGGTTTTTAAAAAAATGAGATCTTCTGGAAATTCTGGGGTGGGGGAGACCCAGAGCAAAATGCTTGTTTTTCACACTGGAGGAATTAGAGTGTAGCCTAATTGGGCTCGGTGAAATGAATTCAGCATCTTTCAGAGGACAAAATCATTGAGCTTGCAGACTAAATTGAACAGCCTAATAGAAATATGCAGGTGAAGGTACAATTAATTTTAATTACTAGACTTGCCATTGTTAGCTGCACAGCCGTGAGTAAAATTAAAATGGCAATCACAATTAGAAAATTGCAACCTCATTGTGCAACACATTACTCACAAATTAGAAGTCAAGGAACAATTATTACCCACCCACCTTATTGCTTTATGACCATTACTGCCAGAGTATAGATTTTCTTCTTCACATATGCCACTTTGTCCATCTTCTTAACCCTTATCTTGGGTTAAGATCGCTAATAAATTCCCAGAGAAGAATATCTGGGACTAAAGCATATTGAAAAGTGTCCCAGGCTTGGAGTTGGGTGAGTTGTATTCTTATGGTAACTATGTGATCTTGGGCAAGTCACTTTACTTCTATGAAACTCAGTTTCCCCATCTGTTTTTTTATTTAATTTTTTTGGTTTTGACATGGGATTCTATAAATAGAGAAAACTCCTCAACTGGAAATAACCTCCCATAAGGTAGACCAACTACTCATTTCTATGGCATCATGGAAAGAATATTGGATTTGGAGTCAGATTGAAATCCCAGCTCTGTCACTATTTGTATGATGTTGGGCAAGTGACTTAACTAACCCCTTTGGGTTGTAAAATGAAGGGGTTGGATTAGGTGACCTTTAAGTTCCTAACTATATTATCTATGCTAGTGATCTTCAAACTTTTTTTACTGTGCTCCCCATTTGCAAAAAAAAATGATCATTCATTTTCAATGTGTGCATATTTACTTATTTATAAATTATAAGCTAATGCTCTTGTATGAACAAGTACAGAGGATGGGTTATAGAGGGGTGAAACTTGAAGGAGGGTAACCATTTATGAGGCTATTTCAGTAGTCTAGGTGGGAAGAGGTGATGAGAGCCCAAACTGGGATGATAATTGTGAGAGTAAAAAGTAGGGTATATATAGGAAGGATATAAAAGTAGAAGTGACAAGATTTGGTAATTGATTAGCTATATGGAGATATATGGCATGAGGGAAGGTAAGGAGTCAAAGAGGACTCCAAAGTTGTGAACTGAGATAATTAGAAGGATGGTGGTGTTCTCAATAGAAATAGGGAAAAGGTGTTTTTTTTAGGGAAACAAAATGTAGAATTCTAATCCATCCACTGTTCATCTTGTGAGACTCATTGATCCATTCAAAATGAAAATGGAGGGTAGGAAGCTTGTACTCACTGAACACTGGCCCTGGAGGCAGTGCTTCCTTCCCCCATACCTGCTGTGGCCACATAGTGATCTGGGGGGGGGGCAGGTGTGGTGGTGTTGGGGAATTTTTCCAATGGCTTTTGTATAAGCTGCTGCTGTGCATCTCAGAAGAGGAGACATGGGAATTTGTCCAGTGGAGAGCAAGATGACTAAGGAAAATGCTGGAGGAATAGGAGTAGTGGTTGCCTTGGAGATAAGCCCATGATTGACTATGTAAGATGTAACTCATCCTCCTGCCCTGTGATTGACATCATGGAGGATGTGACTCATCTTCCCACCATCTCAAAGATTAAGCAGCTAACATGCCATTTTCCATCTTTTATTTTTAGTTAGACAGTAAACATTTATCACGTACTAACTCTGTACCAAGCAGTATACCAAAGATACAAAGAATGACAAAAATATGATCCTTTCCCTCAAGCAGCTCACATTCTAAAGAGATATCATACCAATATTCAGGATGTATGCAGTATAAACAGAAGGTCATATCAGAGGAAAGGCATTAGGTGTGGAAGAAACCAGAAGGAGCCTCATGTAAAAGATGGAATTTGAATCAAATTTTGAGAGAGCCCAGGGAAGCCTGGAGGCAGAAGTGAGGACAGAGAACATTTGTGGAATGTCAGCAACCAGTGAAACAGCATGAAGTTTGTGTGAAAGAAGCATCAAAGATGTCAATGTTGTTGGATAATGTATACTTAGAGATGACAGGGAGCCATTGGAATTTAAAGGGGGTGGAGGATAACACGGTCAAGAAAGTACTTAAGGAAAAGTAATTGGACAACTGAGTGGAGAAAGATTGTGTCAGGAAGAACAACATGAGGGCTTCTGGTGTGAGGTACTGAAGGCTACGTGAGTGGAGAGAAGAGGATCTATGTGAGAAATGGCATAGAGAAAGAAATGACAAGTTTTGACAACAGATTGAGTATGTAGGATGTGTGAGAGTGAAAAGTAGAGAATGGCCCCAATGCTGGGGGACTGAAGAATGGTGGTATTCTAGATGGTTGTAGGAAAGTTGGGAAGAGCAGGAAAAGATCATAATCTGTTCTGTTCAGGAAGTGTTGAGTTGCTATAGAATATCCAGTTGGAGGCGTACAAAGGGCAGCAAGGACAGATCCTGGCACATAGTGTTTCTGAATAAATGTTTGTTGAATGGAAGATTCACAGAAAAAATAATACTAATTGAAAATATAAGTACATAGAAGAATTACAAAGATCTATGCTCTCAGAGGAAAGAGATCAAGGAAAGCTGGGGAGAGGAAGGACAGTTTTGTGGAGGTTATGGTGTCATTCAGGTTGAGTCTGATGAAAATCTGTGGAATGGATTGGAGAGAAGGGTGGTGGCGGTCAGAAGATCACTTGTTGTAATCTTTGGAGGGCAGCATTTTAACTCTACAGAATGACTGGTTAATGATTGAATTCTCGGCTCTTGACAGGCTTCTAGAGTATGAGGACCTTTCCAGTTTCCTTTATATCATGTCATCTTAGTAGGCTGGGGAAGTGTTGGCGAAGGATTGTTATAGTTGAACTGGAAGTTAGCAAAATCATCTTCTGGTGCTCCTTTACTTTGCTTCAGCATTTTCTCTATTTAGGTCCCAGAAATTTTAATCTATACTAAAGCCCTCCCATCAGGAAAGAAAATGGCTGGTAAACTCCTTCGTGTTGAGTTGCAAAGGATTAAACAGAAGCCCATCCTCTCCCTTAATCCATTCCTTCACCTCTGGGGGTGTCTGTATTTTAACAGAGCAGACAAAAGGTTAGTGCTTGCTTATATTAAAGGAATGGGGCTTGACTAGTAGAATTTGGCTACTGGGAGAGATGGTTTAAAGTAGGTGTGGGGAGGAGGCTAACCAAGGGCTTGGACTAGATGTTCTCTGAGGTCCATTCCATTTATGTGGTTCTGTGATCTCAAATCCCCTACTATGTTTGTCTGGAAGGCACAAAAAAGACCAATTAGTCTGATTCCCTTAATTTACCTGTGAATTGGAACTCAGAGGAGACCCTTCCCAGGAAGGGCTCTGGTTTTAGACTCATGGTATCCAGATATATTCTAGATTGACTCTTCTAAAGAGAGTGATCAGATTTCTTTTATTTCTCTTTGACTTGTTTTGCCCTCAACCCAGAATAATACATATAGCTTATATATGGCTCACTGAGCCACCTCAAAAGGAATTAACAGGGTCCCTTCTAATAAAAATATTTAATATGCAAAATAAAGATATAATATCCAAAGTATTGAGAAGAGGGTGGATATTTATTTCTACTACCACAACAGTAATATTTAAAACATAAAAAACTCATAAGCATATATTAACAGACACTTAAAACAATCACCCACAAGGGAGAAGGGAATAGGCATTTATTAAACAACAGCTATGTGCTTAATAAATATTATCTCATTAGATCCTCACAACAGCTCTGTGAGGCATGTGCTATTAACCCTCTGATTTTTTTTTTTATTTAAGACAATGGAGGCAGGCAGAGTTTAAGTGACTTGTCCAGAGTGATATAGCTGGTAAGTTTCTGAGGGCAAATCTGAACTTGGGCCCAGTTCTGACAGCACATACAACATTCCACATCCATAGTCCCTCTAATTTATCTAGTGCAGGATGGGAGGTGCATTTTCCCTCTTTCTTTTGAGGGGGCCAAGACTGGCCATTATAAATATCCAGGATTTGGTTTTATTTTGTTTTTCTTTCCATTCCCATATTTGTAATAATTCAATGTATTGTTTTATTTGTTTTGCTTTGATTCTACAGATGAGTCTTTCTGTGTTTCTCTGAATTTTTTGTATTCATTATTTCTTACTATGTAGAAGTAGATCGTGCCACAATCTATTTAGACAGTCCCTAAAGGAAGGGCACTTACTTTGATTCTCATTCCTTGCTATCACAAGAATTGGTGCTGTGGATATTTTGGGATAGGTGAAATCTTTCTTTCAATCTTTGATCTCTTTGACTGGATTAGAGAGGGTAGTGACAAAACAAGGAGAGCAATGAAGAAGCTACTGCAATGGTCCAGGCAAGAGAGGAAGAAAACCTGAATTTGGATGGCAGTTGTGTGAGTAGAGAGAAGGGGGAATATGGAAGAGATGTATATAATTGAGGAAAAAATGACAAGGTTTGGCAACTGTGGGATGATTAGGATATTGGGAGCCTGGGTGATTGGAAGGAGTGGAGTCCTTGACAGAAATAGGGAAGTTCAGAATAACTGGAGATGGATTTTGGAGGGAAAGATAGTATAATGAAATCCTAAAGTGGATCCCAGAGAGCTAATTGGAACTATCCTCAAAAGGCTATAAAACTGTGTATCCCCTTTGATCCAGCAAATAGAGGTATGACCCAAAAGAGATTTTTAAAAAAGAGAAAAGGACTTATATGTACAAAAATATTTATTGCAGCTCTTTTCGTGGTAGCAAAGAATTGGAAACTTAGGGGATGGATGTCTGTCAATTGGGGAATAGCTGAACAAGTTGTGGTATATGATTGTGATGGAATACTATTGGTCCAGAAATGATGAGCAGGATGCTTTCTGAAAAACCTGGAAAGACTTACATGAACGGATACAAAGTGAAGTGAGCAGAACCAGGAGAACATAGTACACATACACAGTAAAGACCATATGGTATGATGAACAATTTGAATGTCTTAGCTACACTTGGCAATACAATAGTCCCAGACAATCCCAAAGGACTCATGATGAAAAATGCCATTTATCTCCAGAGGAAGAGTTGATGGAGTCAATTGATGGAGTCAAAATACAAACATATTGTAGTTAATGTTTTTCTTCATTTTTTGTTCAAGTTTTCTTCCACAAAATAACTAATATGGAAAAATGTTTTATATGAGTGTACATGTAAAATCAATATCAGATTGTTTACCATCTCAAGGAGGAAAAGGTGGGAAAAGGAGAATTTGGAACTAAAAAAAATTTTAAAGGATGTTAATTGTTTTTAAATGTAATTGAGGAAAAAATAAGTTATTTTCAGTTCAGGAGGTGGACATTACAACTCATCTATGCTTGCTCTTCTTGTGGCACCTACCCTGTCCCATCCCAAGGAGGAGCAGTGCCCTGGAGAACAGAGACTGCTCTTAGAGGGGTACATGTGGTAGTTCTTGTTGCAGATCATGTGAGGGGCAGGGTGCAAGCAAGCTGGAGGTTGAGGTTGGGAGTGCGCATTTTCTCCATTAAATCTGCACAGCTGCTACTAGGGGTGCCTAAAAATAGTTAGAATAATAGTTATGTTATAATTGACCAGAGGGTCTAGAGTCTTAGATTCTGGGAAGTCAGGAGCTTTAGCTCACTAGGTTGAATGGCAAAAACAGCAATTTAAAAGAGCCTCTGGGGGGCAACTGGGTAGCTCAATGGATTGAGAGCCAGGCCTAGAGACAGGAGGTCCTGGGTTCAAATCTGGCCTCAGACACTTCCCAGCTGTGTGACCTTGGGCAAGTCACTTGACCCCCATTGCCTAGCCCTTACCACTCTTCTGCCTTGGAGCCAATGCACAGTATTGATTCCAAGATGGAAGGTAAGGGTTTAAAAATAAAGAGCCTCTGACCCTTTAACAAGAAGGGGCTAACCCAATAGGAGTGACACTAGCTTCCCTGATTTTTTCAAAAAACCCTCACTTTCTGTCTTAGAACCAATATCAAGTATTAGTTCCAAGGCAGAAGAGCAGTAAGGGCTAGGCAATAGGGGTGAAGTGGCAGGGTCACAAGCTAGGGGGCATCTCTCTGGGGCCAGATTTGAATATAACATCTCTAGACCTGGATTTCAATCCACTGTGTCACCTAGCTGTCTCTCCTTCCCTGATTCTTGATTGACTTCTTCCCTGGAGATAGGTTATTTAAATAGGGAGAATGATCCTTAATCCCCCAAATTGGATTGACACAGGGACCTGAAGAAATTTCCTTTGCTGGGAGACTTTGCTCCAATTATCACCTTTAAAAAAAGTTTTTTTTTTTCCTACCCAATTAAATTGCCTACATTTTCTCTCCTAAGGATCACTGTGTCTGTTCTGAAATGGCCACTGGCTATATAGTAAGTAGCCTCCCACACTCTTCATTTTCTCTTTCCTTTATTCCAGGGGCTGGGTACACCACTTGCCTCCTCCCAGGATAAAACAGAAGTAGAGATAAGCTCATATGATACTAGGGAGGGATGGGGTGTGAAAGGGGAGGAAGGAAAGGATTACTGAGAAGAAAGGGCCATTATGTTATTTGGCTAATTTCAGAGAGACATGGGCTTGAATCATGTTTTCTATTGAATCCCATTAAACTCTGGGCAAAGGCTTTACAATGTAGATTTATAATTACTTCTCCCATGTAGCACCTATCTCTGACTCTGACCTCTACAGCTTCTCACCTATGGGTCCTGCTTGTCAGGTTACAAAGAAAGAAGAAGGTCTCTGGAAAAGGGTCCCAGAATATTTCTATTTTGATCTGGAAGAGACCCAAGGGACCAGCTTTAGTAGATTCTCTTGATATACAACTTAAAGGTTTACAAAATGCTTTCCTTATAAGATGAGATAGGGAGCAGAAGTCTCATGAAGATCAAAAATGGATTTAGAGATAAAGGAGACCTCACAGGCCATCTCTCTAGTCCAACCCCCTCAAGCTCAAAGGAATGATATGATCTGCTCAAGACCATACACAGAACCTGAACTCAGTTCCTCTGACTGCCATGTCCAGAGGTCTTTCCACCAAAATAGAATGGTGTTTGATTCTTACAGCAGCTTGTGGAAGGAAATGTGAGATACCTGAAACTCAGCAAGGAGAAGGTCCTGGCCAAAGGTGTCCCAGAAATCCCACTGTCTCCTGTGTTAATTACTTCTCAAGAATGGGGAACAAGGGAACAGGAAGCAGGTTTCCAAACCAGTATCTGCCATCTTGATCTAGGCAAGGGATTGGAAGAGCCAAGCTGGCTAGGGACGTGACCCTATCAGAGATGGTTCTTAGAACAGGGGCTCTACTGCTGAGAGACAAATACTGTTGGCTGTTATTTATGGGCCACTGATGGCTTTTTCTTTTTAGATTTGAAAATTTTTATTTAATTAATTGATTTAGAAGATTTTCCCATGGTTACATGATTCATGTTCCTTCTCTCCCCTCCTCCCACCCCCCTCCCATAGCCAGAGAACAGTTCCACTGGGTTTTACATGTGTTATTGATCAAGACCCATTTCCATATTATTGATATTTGTACCGGGGTGATATTTTAGAGTCTACATCCCCAATCATATCCCCATCAAACCATGTGATCAAGCAGATGTTTTTCTTCTGTGTTTCTGCTCCCACAATTCTTTCTCTGGATGTGGAAAGCGTTTCTTTCCCATAGGACCCTCAGAGTTGTCCTGTATTATTGCATTGCTGTCCCACTGAGGGCTTATTACCCAATGTAAATACTGAATCACTAATCCTTTCCTGAGAGTAGGTTTGGTTCTGGGGGCTTAGAATGAGAGGGGAGAGTTCAAGGAATTATGGTGACTTGGGATGGGGAAGATCATAAAGGACTCTTAGACAAGGAGAGAAGAGAAAAGGAGAGGTGTCATTAAAAGGAAAGAGATGGAGCTGAGAGGAAGGAGAAGGCTAAAGGACTCAGGCTGGGGCTGGAGTCACAGAAACCCATATCAACTCCATAGTTTTCCTGAAACTTCCAAAAAACATCTTAGGGAAAGCCCCCCCCCCCAAATATGGTGTTAGGCAACCTAGGTGTCTGCTAGAGAGCTCTATATGAGTTAGAATCACTTTTCTAAATCCCAAGCCTTAAAGCATAGATGTTAAACTGAAAGAGAAAGCAGTGCCTCTAAACCTGACTTTGAGCATCCTTGGATGGGTGGTAGGTATGTTACCTTATCAAGTTCTTGCTTCTGGTTTTTACAAACCAGACCCGAGGAAGGATCAGTAATTATCCAAGCTCTGCTAATGATCAGGGGCAGTTAGATGGCACAGATAAAGCACCAGCCCTGGAGTCAGGAAGATTGCTCTTCCAATTCAAGTATGGCTTCAGATACTTGCTATTTGTGTGACTCTAGGCAAGTCACTTGCACCCACTTGCCTCATTTTTCTCATCTGTAAAATAAGTTGGTAAGGAAATGGCAAACCACTCTAGTATATACTCTAGTATCTTTACCAAGAAAATACCAAATGGGGTCCTGAAGAGTCAGACATGACTGAAAAACAACTGAACAATAAAATGCATATATGTACATGTATATAGATATATGTCAGTATATTATATATATCAACATATAAAATAGATGTAAGGTGATTTTCAGTGAGGAGATACTAGAACCCAAAGGGATCAGAAAACAATGTAGAAGGTGGTGCTTGAGCTGTCTTAAAGGAAATTAGGAATTTCAAGAGGTGGAGCTAAAAAGGGGGAGCATTCAGAGAATGGAGGAAGTCAGTACAAAGTATGGAGATGGGGGATGGAGTGACATATATGAAGTCATGTAAGAAGACCAATTTAACTGGACCACAAAGTTGGTGAAAGAAGAGCCATGTGTAATGATCCTGGAAAGGTAAACTGGGACAATTTGCTTCAAGGAACACACATTTCACTTTCCATGGGAAAATAAGAACAGAGTGATTGAGGATCTTAAAGCCCTATTTAAATACGACTCATCATCTCATGATCTTTGTTATCATTAACAAAGAATCTGGGATTTCATCTTTCTTCAGTAATGCTCATCCCACACCTTCCATATCTTAGGTGACTGGATGAATTTCTTATGCCAAGCTTTTAATGATGAGTCTCTACTTTGCAGAGTTGATCTATGGACAAAACAAATACAGTCCTAAAATTGTCCCATTCTTAAAGCCTGTTACCAGATCTTTTTCTCCAGTGTCACAGCCTTCAAGAATTTAGGGTCACCTCTAAAATAGGTGAGACATTCAAAGATGGAGAGTATACATGTTTCTATAATTTCGATGTAATCTGGGGTTCTATCAAACTTTGGGGCCTCTTATTAATAGCTTTGGTTCATTAGAGTATTTTGAGTGATTCTAATTATTGAAAATAAAGGTTATAAGACATCTATTATGAGATACTTCCTTATTCCTCTTTCACAGAGGTTCTCTAGACCTTCCTCCAATTTGGGTTAGGGTTGGCGGCTTTTTTTATGTCTTCTATCCCTCAGGAGCAGGTAGCATGATTCTCTAGGTTGTCTCCATATGGAAAATGCTTTGGTTTTCTGAGATTGGTGGTAAAAATGTGTCCCCTCCCCACCCTTCATGAGTCTTTATGAATCTTATCATGTTTTGGTATCTAGAATTACCTTGAGGCTTTGATAATTCATCAAGCAAACCTTTGTCTTCTCAGCAAAGGGTTTTTATTTAAACATTTTCTTTTTTTAATTTTCTTTTTTTAAATTTTCATATGCTCTATCTTTGATTTTGTAGTTCCTAATATGTCCCTGCCCTTCCTTCTCAAAGAGATCTATTGCTTATAATGAAGAATTATCTAAAACTCTTCTAAATGATTATCATTTCCACTGATCCCACCTCCCAGGATAAAACATTTCCTAAGTTTATCACCCATCACAGGAAATTGGGCCAACAGACCATCTTTCCAACTCCCCAACTTGCAATGCTATGCTCCATTGAGGCCCTAGTACTAATAGTATTGATATAAAGACCAAGTGGTATAACTCCTTAGTGCTTGGATTTGGTATAGGATAGAGGTTCGAGTTCACACCTACTTATGATTCTGGGTAAGGGAAAGGAGAAGTTATATAGTACCTGCTATATGCCAGGCACCATACTAAGTGATTTTTATGAAGATTTTCTTATTTGATCCTTAAAACAACCCTTTGGGGTAAGTGTTTCAAACTCTTTCTCACTTAAATCCAATCCATGTACATTTCAAGACATGACCCTGTAATGTCAAGACATGACCCTGTAATGTAATGTCCTTTTTGGAAATTCCCATTTTTTACAGTTATTACTCCCATTTTACAGTTGAAAAAACTGAGTAAAACAGAGATTATAAGTATCTTCCTCCATCCACATGTAAGACACTGTTAACCACATAGGGTATCTCACAGGATACCAGTTGAATTCTTGATTTTCCCCAACAGTCATGGGATCTTGACTAGTGTTCTTGCTTGACTGAAAAAGTAGAAGAAGCACTGGGCTGAGAGGCAGCAGATCTGTGCTCTCATTCCAGTTTTACCAGTGGATGGATGGATGGATAGATAGATAGATTCTCTCAAGAAGAGAGGTAAACTTCTTGGGTCCTCCTTAGCTCTCTAGGGGCCCAGCTCCTAAGTCTTAGGTTTCTATCTTCTAGTGTCTCTCATTATACACATATAAGATCTAGAGGTATGTATAAGGCCCATTGGTACCCCAGAAATGGAGGGCATTTATCACTACGCTTAAACCTGATTCTAGTGACTCAAGGAGAAATCCTTCCTTCCTTCCTTCTTTCCTTCCTTCCTTCCTTCCTTCCTTCCTTCCTTCCTTCCTTCCTTCCTTCCTTCCTTCCTTCCTTCCTTCCTTCCTTCCTTCCTTCCTTCCTTCCTTCCTTCCTTCCTTCCTTCCTTCCTTCCTTCCTTCCTTCCTTCCTTCCTTCCTTCCTTCCTTCCTTCCTCTATTCCCCTCTCTTTTTCTCTCCCCCCCCAATAATTTGTTTTATCTTCTGCTCTTCTATCCCTCTGATTTTCTCCCTTCCCCTTCCTTCTCTTCCCCCCTCTCCTCTCTTCTGTCTTGTCCTGTCCTCTCCTATATAGAGATCTGGTCAAGAGTCAGGAAAACCTTACTTTGACCCACACTGGCTATGTGACCCTGGGCAAATCCCATTATTATTCAGTGCCCCAGAAAACCATCTATGACTTTAATCTTTTTCAGTTTTCTGGAATGATCTGGTGTTAAAATTTTCTTCTGCTCTTCAAGAGACCTGAGTTTGATTCCTGGGCTATGCCTAGTCCTGCATTTCATGGCCCCTCCCACTTTTTTTTAAAGAACATTGGATTTGAATCCAGCCTCTGTTACTCACTCACTGTGCTACTTTAGACTTTACCTCTCTGGACACCAGTATCCTTAGGTCTGAACAATAAGGAGATTGGCCTTTTTGGCCTTTAATATTCCTCTTGAACACTAAATCTACGATCCCATAATTTCTCAGTGTTCTAGGGAATTCTCCATGACTATAGGTTGCAGATCAAATGCTATTGACTTTGGCAGATGGAATTTCCTCACTTGGGAGTTCCCTAAATGGATGAAATGACAGATCCAGACCAATGCACGGGGTCAAGAAATTTGCACAAGAGCTCAATGGATCCAATTTCAATGAATGTACTTGCTTATTGACTTCCAACTCTTAACTGTTAACTTTAAAAAATAACTTTTTAAAACATTTTACAAAATCTTTTATTTTTAAAAAAATTTATTCAAACTATTTTCCCATGGTTACAAGATTCATATTCTTTCCCTCCCTTCTTCCCTCTCCCATTTGGGAACTGACAGGCAATTCCACTGGGTTTTACATATTGAACTGTTAACTTTTAACTGTAGACAAGATTTCAAATAATTGTATTAAAATTTTCTCTTTGTGCCATTTGACTGACCACCTCTGATCCTCCACCATACCTTGCAACAGTTCCTCATTTTGTCCTCAAACTTCCTTCAATTTCCATAAATGATGTGTCCGAACTCTTCTAACGCCTCTCATTGTGACTTTCTTCTGGAAGAAGAGGGGAGGAAAACAGGAGATGCCGGTGGTGGTAGGATGAGGATGCTCACCTCCCCCTTCTTCTTGGCATGAACCACCCCCCTACCACACACACACACACACACACACACACACACACACAACTATTTAATTCTGCTCTGGCATGAAATAATAGAGTGCTGTGTATCTATTACAGATGTGAGGAGATTTGGTCGGCCACAGGTTTCTGCAGCACATTCAGAGGCCGAACAAAGCTGGCTATAATCGGCTCTCCTGCCATTATCCATTCAGCAAGTGTAATAAATGAGCCGGGTGCAGCTTGCCATATCCCACCCAGCCCCGATAACAGCTGAAAGGAGAAAATTACATTTTGCTTTTGTTGAAACATTATGATTTATGTATTTGTAATATAGGCTGTGGTGGGCAATTGGAAAAAAAAGAGAAAAGATTGTTGAGTGTACTCCAGGGTTACTGATTGTCCTGTGGGCCACTTAGCGAGCTGGGCGTGCGGCTTCTTGCCTTTAGATTCCTTCATAATGAAAAAAATTACCAATTCCCATTAACCTTTTCATCCACCCTGGCAGGGCCAGCAACCCAAAGGTCCCAGGGAACCAGGTTCATCCAGAAATGCCCACGGACTCCCCATTCCTAGAGCAGCTGGGAGGAGCCCCCATCGGTGGAGGAGTGATGGATACGGGTCAAAAAATCCATCCGTCACTTGGAGCATTTTTAGAATAATTCCTGGCACATGGGGTGGGCTCCTTGCAGCGCAGTCTCTCCCAGCCTGTGACAAGATATCCTGATATCCTCATACAATATCTGAGCCCATAAACATAATTAACTTCTCCCACCTCTGAGATGGAGAACCAACCAGGCCAGGAGTGCTATGCATAGAAATTTATAACATTGCAGGCCTGGCCCTAATGCTGTAATCAGGACTCCAGGCTTATCGGGTTGTAGGATATAATGAACTTACTTATTCATCCCAGCTTCGAAGGGGCCTCTACTTTCTGATCTTCAGAGAACAGCTGGTTTTCTGGGGCAGTGGGGGGAGACTTCTGGGGGTTCCACTTGGAGAATAGACCCATCAAGGAGTCTGTAATCTTATTCTCTTAAAGGAAATGCACTCATGTATGACTAGAAGTCCACACACATACCCATTTGCACATAGATACATATATGTAATATGGGTACATACATAGGCACTCATACATGTGCACAGAGTCATAGAAAATCAGCAATGAGATATCAAGCCTCAAACATGTACCCTGGGCAAACAAAGTTAAAAAACAGCACTAGTGCCTACACTTGGAAAGCTAAAATTCTCCTGGGAAGGAATGGGATAGAGACTGGCCATGATGTGTATATAGATAGGTATAAAGCAAAGGATAATATGATACAGAAAAGGGAGAGACACCAAGATCAGCTGCATGACCTTGGACAAGTCACCTCAGTTTCCTCATGTGTCAGATGGACTGGAGAAGAAAATGGCGCACTACTCCAGCATCTCTGCCAAGAACACCCCCAGTGGGGTCATGAAGAGTCAGACAGGATGGGAGTGATTGAACAACAACAATTCAGACAAAACACTCTAGGGATATTTGAGGAGGGAAGGCTCAGAGCAGGCTTCCCAGAGGAGTTGGCAGTTGATCCAGGTAAGCCTCAAAAGAAATTCCACCTAGCAAAGATGAGTTGTGACTTGGGTTCCAGAAATAGAGGAGGGCTTATAGGAAGGCAGACCTCATTTAGGAAACTCCAGGTTGATTGTGGGGAGATGTTTTGTTGCTAACTTTTCTTAACATGCCATTTAACATGCCTTTGCTTCGATCTGTGGGCTCTTGTGACGTTAGTGGTGAACATATTGGTAGGGATTTGTGAGTTATAGTTTTAGGGTTTTGAACCCACAGAGAACCTTCAAACATGAGAGAGCTATCCTAGAAGCTGGGGGTACCCCCAAGGGCTCCAATGTGGGGTCCAATGATCCAATTGGTTTGGAATGTTTGTATGATTTAGAGCTGGAAGGGTAGTGGAACCAATGGTAGCCAGATAATTATTATATGAGACTTGAAACCAGGACTTTGAATGCTAAGTCTAGGTTTTCCTTTGGCCACTTAGAGAAATAAATAGGAGTTGGGTGATTCATTTTATGGGGCAATTCATTTATTTATTTTTAATTTTTAATTTAATTTTTAAAATTTAACATGTATCTATTAGCCCTAGCACCTACAAATACAGCAATTCATTTATTTAGCCATTTACTGATTCAATAAGTTTTTATGAAAGACTTACTTTGGGTCTAGTAGCTGCCAGCTACATGGGAGAGGATGGGAAGAGGAAGAAGAGGAGGAGGAAACCAGGGCCCTTCTTTGCTTGTAGTTTTGTTTGCAGAGCTTAGCACATTGCCAGGCACACAATCATGAATTATTTATTTATAAAGGGCTTAATAAATGTGACTGGATGACTGTCCTTGGGAGCTAGTAAAGCACACAGCCCCTAATAATGCCCAGGTATGGATGGAAGACAAAGCAGGAAGGGCAAGGGTGGGTTTGATGTCTGGGTGTGTTTATGTACTCTAGACGTGTGTGTAGTGTGTGTATATTGTGTATAGACACTGCTTGCGGATGGCATGGATAGATATGATGTCTGGTCTACCATCATGGAAAGTAGGAGAAGGTCTATGCCTGCATCACAAGTATCCTAGCTTGATGAGGAGAGGAACAAGTAGGATGTTGGACAACTGAAATTCCTATCTCCAAGAGTGGTATCTAGCCAGAACTATATCTATCTATCTCCCCTCCAATATCTCTAATCTAATAGTACTATTTTAGAGATTCAGAAGGAAAACCATTTTCCTGATAACCCTTAAAGAGGGAAGGTGGCCTTTAGCTACACTTGCAAGCTTAGCCCCTTCCCACTAAATGTTGGTTACACAAAAGTCGATAGCAAATAGTGAATAGTGAATAAAAACATTTATCCAAGCAAAACAGCAAACAGAAATTGGAGAAGTTCTACAGATTAAATTAGAGCAAAGAATACACAAGAGTAAATGAAGACTTCAGCTGGGAGCATGATAAGATCTCTGTTCAAACAAGGAGAGAGAGAATGATCTTGCCACTCTCAGCAGTTTCCAGAGCTGTAAACCCCAGAAGGAACACGATGAGGATGACTTCCTATACAAGCCCACAACTCTAGGGACTTCAGTTTGTCATCCCCAAATTCATGGAATACAAACATTTCTTTCTGTTGATGATCTACTTGAAGGTTTTCTCTTCAAATTTCTCTGCAATTAACTCAAACAAGTCCCTTAAGACAAGTATGCATTGTTCCACTCAGCGTTGTCTCAGTTAATCAGAAGTCATGGTTCTTTTAAAATAATAATAGCAACAACAATAATAATAGCTAACATTTATATAGCTCTTACCATATGCTAAGCACTGTGCTGAATGCTTTACCATTATTATTTCATTTGATTCTCACAATGCATCTGAGGATGGCTATTATTATCCCCATTTTACAGATGAGGAAACCGAGGCAAGCAGAGGTTAAATGATTTGCTCAGGGTTACACAGCTAGTGATCCAGTCTCAGATTGGATTTAAACTCAAGTTTTTTTGGTTGTTGTTGTTTTTTTTTCTCTAAGGCCAACACTCTATCCATTGCACCACTTAGCTTCTTCTAAAACAATTTTTATAGGCCATTTTACAAACATTTTCTTTATATTCTATTTTTGCTGATTGCTACACATGAATGTATATTAATTTATGTATATATATTATATATAAAATTCAACAAGCATTTATAGAGCCCTTCCTATATTCAAAACTCTGTGATTAACACTGGACTTAAAAAGAGAGCTACAACATAGACCCTTCCCACCAATCAAATTGGTCTGTCTATATTTATCCTATATCATCATCACATTTCTATAGTGCTTTAAAGTTTAAAAAGTAATTTTATCCCAACAATCTTGAAAGGTAGTCAGTTCAATTATTATTATCATCCCCATTTTACAGATAAGGAAACTGCCCCTCAGAGACCTGAAATGATTTGCTTACAGTCAATCAGCCAGTATCATTGCATTCAAATCTAGATCTACTGTCTCCAAGTCTAATTCTTTCTCCCTCTCCCTCCCTTCCTCCTTCCCTCTCTCTTTCTGTCTCTCTCCTTTCTTTCTCTTCCCTCTCTCCATATCTCTATCCCTTCTTCTCTCTCTTTTCTTTCCCTTCTCTCTGTTTCTTCTTCTATCTTTCTCTAACCCTTCTTCCTGCTCTCTTTCTCTCTGTCTCTCTCTGTCCCATCTTCTCTTCTGCCTCTCTCTCTCTCCCTTCTTCCCTCCCCCTCTCTCTCCTTCCCTCCCTTTTCTTTCTCCTGCCTCTCTCTTTCTTGATTCCTTCTTCTCCCTTTTCCTCCCTTCCTCCCTCTGCTTCTTTCTTTCTCTCTCTTTCCTCTTCTTCCTCTTCCTCCTCCTCATTTCTCAATTTTTTCTTCAATTCAGGCTTAGGGAAATAGATTTAAAAATTATCTGCATAGAGGTAGATCCTAAAGCCATGAAATTACTAAGAAAAGAGAAGAATTAGGATGGGGAGGGATTTTAGAATCAATCACTATCTCCACGGATTTTTTTGAGTCTTCCTTACTACATTCTTTTAAAGTCTCTGTCCTAGGAGGACAATTGGATTTCCTCTGCCCTCAGAGGGGAGAATTAGGTACAATGAGTGGAAAATGCAAAGAGAAAACTTTAGAGTTGATAAATGAAGGAGAGCAAACCTTCTTGATACCAACTATCTGACTAAGTCACCAATCAGCAGCAAGCCAAGAAGGGAGGAGTTAAATGAGTATTTATGTTATCTCTGATTGACCTGTTGGTGACTGGCTAGTCTTGGCCAGCCATGATGGAAGATGTGGGTAAAGATCATAGGATTATGGATTTAGAACTAGAAGGGACCTTAGCAGTTTTTTAGCCCAACCATTTCATTTAATGTTTGAGGAAATGAAGACTTATAGTGGTCAAATAGCTTGGGTCAAATCCCACAGATCATAAGGAAGTGAAAGATGAAGTTGTTATTTGAACTCAGCTCCTGGGACTCCAAGTTCAGAGTCCAAGTTCCAGAGTTTAGGCCTCTGGAAGCACGTTCTTCTGCTCTTCCTTTTTGATATGGAGATTCTATACAAGAAGAACACCCAGGGCAGTGAGCTGAGCATGGAGTGTCTTAGAGTTTTCTGAAAATGTGGAACACCCCCAATCACTTGGAAATGACTAGGGACTGGAGAGAAGGAACTTACAGCTAGGTGTTTCTGAGTCAAATACTGCCTCAATATCCCCAGGGCTGGTTGGAGACCTGTGAAGAACACTTCAAACTAAAGAATCATAAGATTATAGATTTATTACTGACAGAGACTTTAAAAGAATGTAGTAAGGGACAACTAGATAGCAATGTGGATAGAGTGCCAGATCTGGAGTTGGGAGGACCTAGATTCAAATATGACCTCAGACACTTTCTAGCTATGGGACCCTGGACAACTCAATTGACTAACCTTTATCTGCTCTTCTGTCTTGGAATCAATACTTATCATTGATTCTTTTTTTTAAAAAAATTAACTAATTAATTTTATTTCCCCCAATTTCATGTGAAAACAATTTCTAGCATTAAAAAATTTTTTTGAATCTTAATTTCTCTCCTTCCCTTCCACCAACTCTCTCTGTTTGTAAGCAATCTGATATACATTTTACATATGCAATCATGTAAAACATCTTTCTATAGTAATCCCTTTGTGAAAGGAAACTTTAACAAAAAAAAATTAAGAAAGAAAAGTGAAAAGTTTGTTTTTGTTTGAATTCAGAATACCTTAGTTCTTTCTTTGGAAACAGATGGCAGTTTTTTTTAAAATCATGAGTTCTTTGGGATTGTTTTGCATTGCTAAAAATAGCTGTTATCCACAGGTGTTCATCATATAATATTGCTGTTACTGTGTTCAGTGAGTGGTCTCCTTCTGCTTACTTTACTCTGTGTCAGTTCATATAAAATCTTTCCTGCTTTTCTGAAACCATTTCACTTGTCATTTCTTACAACCCAATAGCATTCCATGATAACAATATACTACAACTTACTCAGCTATTCCCAAGTTGGTGAGCATCCCTTCACTTTCCAATTCTTTGCCCTCACAAAAAACCCCAAACTAGAAATATTTTTGTATATATAAGTCCTTTCCCTTTTTGTTTTGATTTCTTTGGGATATAAACCTAGTAATGGTATTACTGAATCAAAGGGTATGTACTATATTGTATCCCTTTGGGCATTGGTACAAATTGCTTTCCAGAATGGTTGAATCAGTTCACAACTCTTTCAACAGTGCATTAATATCTCAAGTTTCCCACATCCCCTCCAACTTTTGTCATTTTCCTTTTCTATCATAATAGTCAATCTGACAGTTTTGAAGTGGTAGCTCAGAGTTGTTTAAATCTGCATTTCTCTAATAGTGATTTAAAGTTTGTTTTTTTACATGACTATAGAGCTTTTAGTTACTTTGTCTGAGAACTGCTTGTTCATATCCATTGACCATTTATCAATTTGGGAATGACTTGTATTCTTATACATTTGACTCATTGCTCTATTTATTTGAGAAATTATGCCTTTGTTAAAGAGACTTATAAAAATTTTTCACCATTAATGATTATTGTGCATTATACTCCAACCTATATCCCCTAAGAATCCTTTTCTCTCTCCTTTCATTCTGTCCATACTCATACATGTTTAACTTCTGACTATTGCATTCCCCAATTTGCCCTCTCCCTTTCTCTTATCCTTTTCACTTCCTACTTTCCTATAGGTTAAGATAGATTTCTGCATTCAATTGATTTTGTATGTTCTTCCCTCTTTGAGCCAATCCTGATGAAAGTAAGGTTTAAACATTCCCCTCCCCATCCCCCCATCTTTCCCTCCTCTGTAAAAGCTCTTTCATTCTTTTTTATGTGAGATAATTTACTCCATTCTATTTCTTTCCTTTGAACTCCTTCAAATGTATTCTTTCTTACCCCTCAATTGTTTTTTAGATATTATCCCATCATATTCAAGTCATATACTTGCCCTCTATCTATGTATACTCCTTCTAAAAGCCCTATTAATGATAACTTTCTCAAGAGTTATAAGAATCATATTCCTATGTAGAGATGTAAACAGTTTAACCTTATTGAATATTTTGATTTCTCTTTCTTATTTACCATTTGTATATTTCTCTTTAGTCTTCTACCTGAGAGTCAAATTTTCCATTCATCTCTGATCTTTTCTTCAGGAATATTTGAATGCCCATTTTTGCCCCTGATGGATTATGCTCAGTTTTGCTAGGTAGGTGATTCTTGGTTGAAGTTCTATCTCCTTTGATCTTTGAAATATCATATTCCAGGCCCTCCAATCCTTTAATGTAGAAGCTGCTGAATCTTGTGTTATACAGACTGTAGTTCCATGATATTTGAATTGTTTCTTTTTGGCTGCTTAAAGTATTTTCTCCTTGAGCTGGAAGTTCAGGAATATAATATTCCTGGGAGTTATCCTTTTGGAATCTCTTTCAGAAGGTGATTGGTGGGTTATTTTAATGTCTATTTCATGCTCTGATTCTAGAATATCAGGACAGTTTTCCTCGATAATTTCTTAAAAGATGGTGTCTCATTTCTTTTTTTGATCATGGCTTTCAGGTAGTCAGTAATTCTTAGATTCTTTCTTCTGGATCTATTTTCTAGATTGGTTGTTTTTCCAATGAGACATTTCACATTTTCTTCTATTTAAAATTTTTTAAAATTTTGTTTGATTATTTCTTTTTTATATATTTTATATTTTATTTCTTTTTTAAATTTTATTTAATTGATTAAGAATATTCTTTCATGGTTACATGATTCATGTTCCTTTTCTCTCCCCCTCCCTCCCCCCTCCCATAGCCAACACTCAATTCCACTGGGTTTTACATGTGTCATTGTGTTTGATTATTTTTTGATATCTCATCAAGTTATTAGTTTCCATTTGTTGAATTCTGATTTTTAAGATGTGATTTTCTTGAGTAAGCTTTTGTGTTTTCTTTTCCATTTGGCCAATTCTATCTTTTAAAAATGATTTTCCTTAGTGAATTTTTGTACCTCTCCCTCCCTCCCCCCAATTTGGCCAATTCTGATTTTTAGAGAATTCTTCTCTTTGGTGGATTTTTGTGCCTCTTTTATCAATTGTTCTGTTCTGGTTTTTTACAATATTATTTTCTTCAGTATATCTTTTGTGCCAAGCTGTTGACTCTTTTTTCATGGTTTTTCTATATCACTCTTTCCCCAATTTTTCTTCTATCTCTTATTTGACTTTTTAAATTCTTCTTGAGTTCCTCCATTAATTCTTTTTGGATTTGTGCCTAATTCATATTTTTCATGGAGGTTTGGATGCAACTGTACTGACTTTATTGTCTTCTTTTGAGTTTGTGTTTTGATCTTCCCTCTCACCAAAATAATTTTTTTCTGTTGAGTTTCTAGTTTTGTTATTTGCTTATTTTCCAGACTTTTTTTTGTCTTTTAACTCAGAAAACTATTACAGGGGGGCTCCACACTTGTGGTAAGAGGGGGAATTGTTCCAAGCTTTGGGTTTTTTGTGTAGCTGCCATCATAACTCTTGTGATCTACAAGTTTTCAGTTCTTCTAAGGTGCTATTATCTAAAGAGAGGTATGCTTAATACTTTCCCAGACTCTGGACTGAGAGAAACCACAAGCACTCTTGTCCACCTTGGAACTGTGACCAGTGTCCCCTATTCCCCTGCAGTTATAATTATCAGTGTGTGCTAGTGTTCCTCCTCACATGGGACTTCAACCAAGGACTGTAACCTAGATCTGAGTATGGACAATGAGTCAGAGTCTTTCACCCAGAGCCAGAAAAAGGACTTCTGTTGCTGCTTATTCAGTCACCCCATGGTCTGTGTGGGCTTGCTGAGGTGGGAAATTCTTTGGTGTTCTGGTTTGTGCTCTGCTTTGACCCCAGTGTAATAGATCTTCCTTTCCAACCTTCTTAGGTGTTTTTGGGCTGAAATCTTGTCGTTTCATGGGTTCTGCCACTCCAAAATTCATGTAGAGGCATTATATCAAAGTGGTTTGGAGGGTAATTTCCCCACCATCTTGACTCTGTCCTTGATTACTATTGATTTTAAGAGAGAAAGTAAAGTTTTTTTTAAAATACTCAATGTACTCAGTCCATTCTTTCTACCTACTTGTTTTTATAGAGAATTTTATAGAGAAAGTAACTATAGAGAGAATATAGAGAAGGGCTCTATTGTTATATGACTTGTCCAAGATCACATAACTAGTAAATACTAGAGTTAGGGTTTGATGCTTTTCAGACATTTTGAACTGGATATATGCAGTAGATATTTTATATGTAACATCCAAAATGAAACTCATTATCTTTCCTGCAAACCCTACTCCATACCTACCTTTCTTATTACTGTTAATGGAACCATTATTTTCACTAGACTCAAAACCTAGGAGTCACCCTGGATTTCTCATTAACTCTCACTCCACCCCCATGTTTAGTTTGTTGTCAAAGCCTATTACTTTCTCCCTTGCAGAATCTCTCAAAAAAGCCCTTTTCCCTCCTCTGATACTACTACCACTCTGGCGTAGGTCCTCATCACCACACACCTTGATTATTGCAATTAGCTGCCAATGGATCTGTCTGCCTCAAGTCTCTTCCCACTCCAATTCACCCTTTGTGATTTTCCTAAAGCCCAGGTCCAACTCTGTCACTCCCCTTTCTCAGTAAACTCCAATGGTCTCTTTCATCTCCAGGAACAAATAAAAAATTCCATCTGGTATTCAAAATCCTTTATAACTTACCACTCCCCAGTTTTCTAGTCTTCTTGGACCTTCCTCTTCACCATACTCACTTTGATCTGGTGATGCTGGCTTCCTGACTGTTGAACAAACCAGACACTCCATCTTTTGACTCTGGGAATTTTCTCTGGTTATCCTCCAGGCACAGAATTCTCTTTCTCCTTATCTCTGCCTACTGCTTCAGTTATCTCCAGTCATCCTGACAAATCTTGCCTTCTCTAGAAAGTCTTGCCCAATCCCTCTTAATTCTAGTACCCTTTCTCTGGGAATTCTTTTCTTTTTATCTGGAATATATCTTGTCTGTAGACATTTGTTTCTTGTTGTCTCCCTCACGAGAGTGGTAGCTCCTTGAGGGCAGAGATTGTCTTTTACTTCTCTTTGCATCCTCAGTGCTCAGCACAATGCCTGGGTCAGAATAGTCACAAGAAATATTAACAGACTAAAGAGCAACTGGGTATTTCAGTGCATAAAGAACCAGGATAGGATAGAATAGGATAGGATAGGATAGGATAGGATAGGATAGGATAGGATAGGATAGGAAGTCATGAGTTCAAATTTGGCCTCAGAACTTCCTAGCTTTGTGACCACAGACAAGTCACTTCTCTCTCCCTCACCCCTTCCCAATACCTAGTATAGCAGTTAAAGGAGTGGTTGTTATAAACTGTAACACCAAAATATGGTTTCAAGACAGTGTCTTGAGTTAAATAAAAAATAAAGTGGTCACCATGGGAAAATTCCCAAATTAAATATACCCAAGTCAGCTGGGTTTTATAGAGATTTTAATTAATACAAATTAAGAAATTAATGAAAGGGAAAGAGAGAGTAAGAGGAAATAATGAGAAAAGGGCTAGGCCAGCCTAGGCCAGCCTAGGCTTAAGCCTTAAGAGAAAGATCAGTCAGTCTTTAATCCACTCACCACAAGATTTGTCCCAAGCAAGATTCTAGTGTTCAGAGAGACCCACCAGTTCAGTTCCTCAGCTCAACTAAGTTCAGCCACCAAGCCCTTCAATTCAGCTTTGGCAAGCTGCCCCCTCTCAGAGGCCTTTCTGACTTCTTTTTAAAGAGAATTTTCTCCTGTCATCTCCCCTAAGTTTTCACATCTACCAATCACAGTAGATGTTTCCCAAAGGACTGACCAATCTTTTTTTTAATTTTTATTTAGTCATTTCCAAACATTATTCATTGGAAACAAAGATCATTTTCTTTTCTACCCTCCCCTCTCTCCCACCACCTCTCCCATAGCCCACGCGCAATTCCACTGGGTATCACATGTGTTCTTGATTCAAACTCATTTCCATGTTGTTGGTATTTGCATTAGAGTGTTCATTTAGAGTCTCTCCTCAGTCATATCCCCTCCACCCCTTTAGTCAAGCAGTTGCTTTTCATCGGTATTTTTACTCCCACAGTTTAACTTCTGCTTGTGGATAGTGTTTTTTAGATCCCTGCAGATTGTTCAGGGACACTGCATTGCCACTAATGGAGAAGTCCATTACCTTCGATTATACCACAGTGTATCAGTCTCTGTGTACAATGTTTTCCTGGTTCTGCTCCTTTCGCTCTGCATCACTTCCTGGAGGTTGTTCCAGTCTCCGTGGAATTCCTCCACTTTATTATTCCTTTTAGCACAATAGTATCCCATCACCAACATATACCACAATTTGTTCAGCCATTCCCCAATTGATGGGCATCCCCTCATTTTCCAATTTTTGGCCACCACAAAGAGTGCAGCTATGAATATTCTTGTACAAGTCTTTTTCCTTATTATCTCTTTGGGGTACAAGCCCAGTAGTGCTATGGCTGGATCAAAGGGCAGACAGTCTTTTAGTGCCCTTTTGGCATAGTTCCAAATTGCCCTCCAGAATGGCTGGATCAATTCACAACTCCACCAGCAATGAATTAGTGTCCCTACTTTGCCACATCCCCTACAGCATTCATTACTTTCTATAGCTGTTATGTTAGCCAATCTGCTAGGTGTGAGGTGATACCTCAGAGTTGTTTTGATTTGCATCTCTCTGATTATAAGAGATGTAGAACACTTTTTCATGTGCTTATTAATAGTTTTGATTTCTTTGGCTGAGAACTGCCTGTTCATGTCCCTTGCCCATTTAGGACTGACCATTCTTAATTCACACCTTCTTTAGTTCTCAACTTCTCTGGGTAGACTAAAACTTCACACCTCTTGCTAAGCTTGTCCCTTGCAAGTTTGCAAGTTGCCTGACCTTTTAGTGATTAATTTGACCTTCATAGGTACTTAGCACCTTTTTGTATTAGGTCTAAAAATAGACTTAGCTTAAGGGCTTTTGCCTCACTGTAAGTATGAGTTAAGTACTTTTTCATTGTTCAGTAAGGAGTTTACAACTTTATCTTCCCCTAAAGTATGCTTAAGTATGGGTGGAGTAATATTAGAGTTCTCACATTCCTGATCAAGTACCTTCATTGTTTAAAATGGGGAATGGTCTTAACCAAATGTTCTAAGGTAGAGTCTGAGAATTTTTAACATTCACAAGTCTGAGAAAATTTAAGATTCACAATAGGTCTTACCACTCTTCTGCCTTGGAACTGATAATTAGTTCAATTCTAAGATACAAGGTAAGGGTTTTAATAAAAAAAAAACAAATAAATGCTAACAGGCTGAATAAGTTTCAAACTAGAATTTTTTCACTACAGAAATCTTGACAGGTCAACTGTACCTGAGACAGTGCTGGGGATTTGTGCTGCCTGGATGTGCAACCATTTATTGGGAATTTTAGAAGCATCCTCAATAGGTAGTAGGTGATAAGGGAGTACTAAAGCAGCAGAGCATTCTTGCTTTTCAAAGTACTTCCCATCGAGTTTCATTCTATCATCCCTTAAATACTGAAGTGTGTGTGTGTGTGTGTGTGTGTGTGTGTGTGTGTGTGTGTGTCTAGGAGATTGGTTAAAAAAAGAAATAAAGGGGGAGCTATGGTAGTACAATGGGAGAGCACCAGGCCAGGAGTTGGGACATCTTGGGTTCAAATCTGGGCTCAGACTTCTCCTAGCGGTGTGGTGCCAGTGTGACTCAAATTGCCTAGCCCTTACTGCTGTTCTGCTTTGGAACCAGTACTTAGTATTGATTCTAAGATAGAATAATAGATAAAAAAGAAATCATTAGGCTCATATAATGAGAAAGATATTGAGGCCCTGAGAGACTTGCCCATGGTCACACAGTGAGTCAGGGAGGGCAGAGTTGAGGCCAGAACTCAGGTGTCCTGACTTTCAGGTCTGGGTTTGTCTTGCCAAACCAGGTTGCCATTTATGGGTTCTGTGGGCTTGGAGGAGTCCTGCCGGTCCAAATTTTGGGGGAGAAGACTCTCGGGTTTTGTGTGAGTTTCACTGAGATTCTATGGAGTTAGCTGGGTGACCAAGCAGCTGTGGCCAGGGAGTCCCTCCTCCCAGTTCTGTCCAGAGTGGGAGGGAGCTCTCCAGGGTTCTATTTATGGCTGGCTTGTTTGAGAGAACCAGAGATTCTATGATCTATTGGACCAATGCAGCAGCAACTTTATCACAAGCAGCCAGTGTAAATCTGGGGATAACCTTCTTGTACAGTCAATTCATTCCTTTAACAGGTCTATTCCTTTATCAGGTGTGGGGAAAGCTTCACCATAAGGAAAGCAGAGACATAATTTGCTTGGGGGCAGATGTATTTGTTTCACTGAGTTATTATTTTAACAGTCTGATAATCACCATGGGCAGGTTGCTTCTGTGTGTGTGTGTGTGTGTGTGTGTGTGTGTGCATGCTCGAGAATGTTGCCTGCATATTTTTGCTTGAATGTGAGTATATGTCTTGTATGCACACGGGCATGCACTTCATACACATGTGTGTGGATTCCTATGTATACATTTCCCATAAGCCTGGGCACATTTTGTGGACACTTATGTGCCCATGACCCATTAGTATTGCACACACTTGTATACATACATGTTTCTCACATGTGTGAGCACACACAGAAGCTTTGCTGTATGTGCAGAGCCCATGTGTGTTTGGTACATGCCTGTACATGCAGTGGAGCCTGTGCAAGCACCAGTGTGTTTGAGCCATTGTTGGTGGCTTCCTTTTTTCTTCTCTGAATAGTTTCATTCCCTTATCAGCACCCATTGTAAGGAGTGTTATTGCACATGGCCTGTTGGCTGGGCTGGAGTACAGTAATTTTATTAAGAGATTTATTCGATGTCAGCTCCTCATTGCTCTGGGTACGCAGTAGTACAATCACACCCTCCCTGGCTCACCTGTCCCAGCCTCCTCCCTTCTCAGCCCTCCCAGGGTTTGTTACAAACAAGGAAAGACTGGTTTTTTCCTTTCTCTCTAGCTCTTCCTTTCCTTGGCTCACATCCTTTCTCCTGCCAGGAATGGGGAATAACTCTTTTACCTGAAGCAGAGAATAGGAGTGATTTGAGCAAAGGGGGACACATTCCTGGGGCCCATCTTGAAATGCCTTTCACCTGCAGTGGAGCCTGGAGTCCTACCATTACAGTTCCTTTCCTTTGAATAGATTTGATTAAATCCTGCCCATCTCAAAGGGCATCCATCACCCTATCTTATTGGCCACTCTCATGATTAGGGGAAGGATTACAGGTTCCTGGCCAAATCCTTTTGCCCTGACACACATGTTATATAAATGTATGTGATGGCAAGTGTGGGATGATGAGAATCAAGATCACATTGGACCATGTGGTGTAGTGAAACAGCAGAATGGATACTAGGCTTAGTCAATGGGCCTGTGTTCTAATCTCAACTCAACTGCTTTCCTAGCTGTGTGTTCTTGAGCAAGTCAACACTTCTATGAATCTGTCTCTCATATAAAAAACTGTTGTGCCAAGCAGAAAAAGAGAGGTTGTTTTAAGTGATCCCCTGGCATAAATATTTTCAGACAATTGACTCATACTTGTCTTGGTTTACCCAGAGGGCAGAATTAACAGCGATGAGAGGAAGTGGCAAGGGCTGGTTTTAACTCTACTTCTTACTCAGAGTTGTCTCATAGTGGAAAAGGCTATCTTGAGTGGTAGTGAATTCCCCATTTTTGGAAGTTATGGTATCATAAGATTCAGAGCTGGAAGGGACTTACATCTAGTCAGTGTGCTCTCATTTTACAGAGGGTACACAGAGGAATGACTAATTTACCCCAAAACCCGTGGATAGTGAATAGTAAAAATGGGATGCCAGGGATGTTGTGGAGGTGCTTGCCCTGGCAGAGGGTTGGACGTGATTACTTTCCAGTCTTGGAGCTCCTTTCTAGTCTTAAGGTTCTGGGAATCATGACGGGACTGTCTTCTAGGACTTTGGGCTGCTCGCCCTTCCAACAGAAATCTTCTGCATAGTCATTCCTTGACTCCCAACTAAATTTGCCTTCACCCCACTCTTGGATAGTTACTGTTCTAATGGAGAGGACTGCTGCAAGGTGTCCTACAGACCCAGAAATTCCTGGGCAAGTCACTTAATCCTAATTGTCTAGTCCTTGCCATTTTATTTAGTATCCATTCTAATACAGAGCATAGGAGGGTTTTTTTTTTAAAGTAAGATTAGGCCCTCTCAGGTGATGGGAATCTTTGCCCATATGCTTCCATTTTGTTTTTATCTCTAACCCAGAGGTTCTGGGGCTTCCCCCTGTTCATAGGGCCATCCTAAGCCATGTAGGGAACTCTTGCCCTGAAGTGAGTATTCTTACCCATCTAGAGGTTGGAGCAGAGGAGGAAGAAAGTTGGATGGGAGCAGTGGCACCAGACAAATGGTGGAATTTTATACTAATGGAGCCATGGGAGAGTTGGAATCATGTTATCAATACTAGAGCACTGCTATTGATGAAGATGCAAAAGACAATCAACACTTGTCTATAAAACATGTTGCCAATTTACTAAGTGAGATCCCTCTTCCCCATGACAGTGGCTTAGGTTCCTGTAGATGTCACTGATGTCTTCTCATACAGACTCCTCCCCAAATCTTCTCTTGTATAGGCTAAACACTTCCAGGACCTTTCTCTGAAATTTTAATAATAGTAGTTAGCATTTATATAATGCTTTAAGGTATGCAAAGCACTTCACAAACTTTTTCTCATTTGATAATAACCCTGTGAGATAGGTGTTATTATTAACTCCATTTTAGATGATGAAAATGAGGTAGACAAAGGTTAAGTGTCACCATTCCGAGGCATGATTCAAGCTCAGGTCAGGTCTCCTTATTTGGATTATTACTTCACTTTCCAGGTGAGAAGCAGCCTAGCTGTGTGATAAGGGGACTGGACTTAGAGACTTGAGTTTGAATTCTGGCTTTGCTTTTAAACATTTATCTGTAAACCATGTTGCCATTTAATGAAGTTTAATACATTCTCTTCATGATTTGGGGAAGCCCTTTGGTGACTTGAAGGTTATGATGATGTTACCTCCCTGCCCAAGTCTTAGAAAGTCATGCCACTGACTTCTTTGACTCTCTGGTTCCTGGTTCCTTCTCTGTTAAATGATGGAAATTATATCTCCTAAGTGAGAGAAGAAGAGTGCTTTATAAGCTCTACAACATCATAAGAATGTGAGCTGCTATTGTTGCTGCCACATTGTTAAGGGTGTTTTGTCTCTGTCCATCCCAGCACCAAAGGTTTGGCTCAGCAACACAGTGAACTTTCACTAAAGCATGAGAGGTTGTTATGTGCTTCTGAAGAGAGAGCAGTCACACTGATAAAACACCAAGTTTTTGGATCATAGATTCAGAACTGGAAGAGACCTTAGGCATCACTTTTATTTCACAGAGAGAAAACTGAGCCTTAGAGAGGATAAGTCACTTTCTCAAAGTTACACAGGTAAGCAGTGCAGGAATTTCAATATAGGTCCTCTGCTCCCACATCCAGCTCATTTTCTACTTCCTTCTATTTTCCCACCTGTTTTGTGTGAGTAGGTACAAGGAGGATGAGGGGAGAGGGAAGAAAGGAAACAGATAGGAAGGGAACAATTGTTTACCTACTACCTGTATGTGACACATACTTTCGTAAGTTCTTTTTACAAATATCTCAGTGGATCCTCACAACAACCCTGGGAGGTGGTTGTCATCCACACTTTATAGTTAGAGAAACTGAGGCAAACAGAAATTAAGTGACTTGATCATGCTCATATAGCTAGTAAGTGTTTGAATCAGAATTTGAACTCAAGCCTTCTTGACTCCAGGCTTAATGCTCTCTATCTCCTGTACCACCAGCTGCACAAACTGAGAAAAAAGATGGGGCAGAGCAAATGAAAGGTCAAGAGTCCCAAGTCCTTAGGTACTTAATATCATTGATCTATAGCTAGGAGGGACCTCAGAGGCCACCAATTCCAAACTTTGTCATTTTACAGATACAGAAACTGAGGTCATGCTGGAAGCCAGTGTCAGAGGAAGAATCAGAAAACAGAAATCCTCTGACTACTGAGTCAATGCTCTATACCTCCACCTGGACAATTCTGCTGAGGGTCAGCCCTGGTCAGCCAGCAGCATCTTACAAGACACTTAAAGGAGAGAGAACACAGGCATGATGGGAACTGCCAAGAGAAAGGGCACACCAGGGCCTCCTCCAGCTCTCTGACTTCTCGTTGTCAAAATCTCTCCTGCGGACATTTGACTTTCCTATCGCGTGACACCATCACATCCTTTCCTCTGACGACTCCCTCCGTTATAATTTTGAATGTTTTATGGTGGGTGCTTCATCCTTTTTCTTTTTATCGGGAATCACTGCCTGAACGTCACATTATTCTGACATTATTGTTCGTTTCATCAAAGATTAAAAAGAATATAGACTTTGCTGATGGGAAAAGTGTCATCAGAAGGCAGCAGGAGGATGATTTCAGGCATGCGGGCTGTTAATGGAATTTAATATAAATAAACCCTCACATTCTTAGGAAATGAGGCACCTTCAGGGAACTGGGATTAGAACACTTTGCCCTGAGTTTATTATGCTGTGTAACTACAGCCCAGGGCAGTAGACCATGAAGAAAAGGATACTGATCTGGGAGCCATAGGATCATAGATTTAGAGCAGGGAGGGATGTGAGAGCCATTTATTTCTACCCTCTCAGTTTACTGTTGAGAAAACCGAGGTCCATAGAGGTTAAGTGATTTACTTAGGGTCAAATATGTAATGATTATAATACATATTTTGTTTATGCCTGTTTATGTACTTATATGTGTACATATGCTCTGCCTTCCCCCATGAAGTATAAGATCCTTGAGAACAGGGACATTTTTGTTTTTGTATATCTAATTCCTAGCACTTGGTAGGTGCTTAATAAATGCTCACTGATTTGATAAGTAGCAAGGCTAGGATTTGAACCCAAATCTTCTGGCTCCACTCACAAGTTGGTCACTGAGTCGATATGTTCTTTTGTGCAAATCACTTCTCTCTGGACCTCAGTTCCTTCCTCTATAAAGGAAATATTGGGACATATCAGGGGTTCTTTCTGGACTTCAGTTCCTTTCTCTATACAAAGACAATATTAGGATAGATAAGGGCTTCTTTCTTTGTATAGAGAAAGAAAATGAAGTCCAGAGAGAAGTGATTTGCCTTTTTTGAGTCATGGACCCCTTTGGCAGTCTTTGAATTCCTTCTCAGAAGAATGTTTTGCTAGCTACTGTCATAATGAAAGGGAATGCTAAATTTTGGTTAGATGCTTTGGGGATGTTATCTCTTTCTTCCCATAAACATTCAGGATGGTCCCAGGCATTGTCCTTCCAGTGTTTTCTTTCTCCATAGAAAAATGGAATATGATGTTTTTTGAATCTTTGCAATCAAGTTTTTAGATGGTCCACATTCTTAGAATCATATATCAGAAAATAGAAGGAACACGTTAGATAAAGCTAAAAGAACTCCCAGAGACCATTTAGTCTCATTTCCTCATTTTACATTTCAGGAGGGTTGTAGCTATTGGCCTTGTGGGTCCCTTTTAAAGGTTATTGTGAATAAAGAAATTAAACTATGGAATCCAAGGGGGTGGAACAGATGCCCAAAGGTCTTTTAGCTCACCATCCCCAATAGTGTAGAGGTTCTGTCTGACTTATGGAAGTATAGCTTCTTCTTGAACAACTCTAATGATCTGAGCTTACCTCTTCCTGAGGCAGTTGGTCCCATTAATGGATGGTACATTGATGTAAGGTTTTTCCTTTAAAATGAATCAAGCATTCATTAAATAATCCATGAGATTATGAGTTTCTTGAAGGTAGGAACTATCTTTTGCTTTTTCTTGTATCTTTCAGCATTAGCACAGTGCCTATTCCACATTAGGTACTTAACAAATACTTAACTGACAGACTGGAATAGGAACAAACCATGGGACAGTTAAAAGAGTGCTATAGTCAGAGGTGCTATAGTCAGAGGATATGGGTTCAAATCATACTTCCAACACTTAACTTACAGTGGATAGAGTCCTGGACTTAGAGTCAGGAAGTCTTGAATTCAAATTCAACCTCAGAAACTTACTAGTTCTGTGACTGGGGAAATTCCTTAACCTTTGTATGCTTCAGTTATCTTATCTATAAATAATAGGATAATAATAGTACCCACTTCCCTAGATTTTGTGAGGATAAAATGAGATATTAGTTAATTTCCTTGAAAAGATCTTGATATATACTTTATATATAGGCTATATATATAAATATATATATATATGCTTTATGTATATAAATTTATACACACACACATACACACACACACACACATACACACTTTAGCTATTCTATTATATTTCCCAAATAATCTTAGGCAATTCATTTGCCTCTCCAGATATGTTTTCTCATTTATAAAACGGAAGGATTGGACTAGATGACCTCTAGGGTCTCTTCCAGCTTTAGATCAATGATCCAACAATCCTTAGTCTTTCTATTTCCTTGAAACTTTTGATTATAGATTGTATTTTTGTTTCTTTGGAAAAACATATATTTACAGAACATTGATTAAGTTCCTACTGTGAACACTATCCTAGGCAAGATAACAAGGTTAACTAAGCTGTGGTCTCTTCCCTTATGAGGCTTGCAGTATATGAAAGAGACAATATACCATATTTCATAATAATTTGGGCAAAATGTTATTTTTCTCATGTCATATGCAGTTGGATGAGCAGGTCACTGACTTGGCTTAGTCCATCAATACATAAGTAACCTCATTCCCAGCTACACTTATATTCCTGTTACCTGTTTGAGTTCATCATTTATTTAAATTTATTTATTTACTTAAATATATTTGTTAAATTGATTCATTTACCTAAATGTATTTGTTTGTTTATTTATGTGCATGCTCTGAGTCTCCATCCTATGAATGTCTGCCAGATGAATAGCATATGAATTCGAAGCAAAAAGACACTAATGAATCACAGTATAACATAGTAATAACAAGAAAGTTAATCAGGAAATGGGTGTACTTTGTGTCCATACTCAAGGTTGGCTGCCACTTCCAATGACTCCAAGAGAGACTGCAGCCAAGAGTCCATTCATTCCTCTACTTCCCCTACAGAGTAGGAGGATGTGGGGTCTTTGAAACTCATAGCAAGGTATTCCTTCTGCCATGACCATTATAACCAAGTTTTCCCATCTTTGAGCAGATGTCCCAATTTTCTTTCTCTTTTGGAATCCCAAATATGTCTCTCTCACCTTCTTTGGAAAACATTTCAGGACCCATCCTCCCCCAATTGGCAACATTCCCCATCTGTATTTTTCCTAACATTAGTCAGTCCATGGACTAAACCATACTCAGCATGGCCATTCTTGGAATCTTGGTGGAGCAGCTAGTGAATATTGTACTCTCAGCAACCTGAGGCTCAGAGTATTAGTACCAGGACCAGTATGCCTGCATTTTGCTCTGTTTCTTCACACCCATGCTGACTACTCCTGCATTTGGGCTCTCAGCATACTTTTGAGGTAGTCAACAGTTAGCTGAATTAGCAACAATGGTGGCTATAAGTACAAGATGGCAGAGTGTGCTTGTCTGATACTGGACCTTTAGTCCTTATAAGCTTTCTTCTATCTCCCTATTTCCTTCCTTCAGCAAAGGGTAGTAGATAATGATGCTGAAATGTATAATCTTAGCTTTGGCATCTTGAGTTTATAATTTCCTGAGTTGGTGTCAGTTGACTAGCTCGAAGAGATTTCTACAATAATTTGCTTTTCACAGAAGATAAAGACTACTACCAAGAGGATCCTGAGGCTGAAGAGCTAAGAGAGAACTTCCTGGTTGGCCAAGATATCTGGGTCTTACAAGGATCTTGGAGAATGCATGAATTCAAATTTGAAATATCTTTCTAGTTATCTCACAAAAGACTTTCTTTTTGGAGGGCTAGGGGATGGAGGGGAAAAGGATGAAGTATGACACCTACTGGGCTATATGAATTGGTTTAGGTCTTGAGGTTTGTTCATGTGAGCTATGAATCTTGTGTTCTCTGTATTTCTGTAGTTGAAGAGAAAAACCTCTGTCCCATATTTGCTATCCACATTGTTTGCTGAGTACTTTTTCTGGAGGGGGTCCTATACCCATATTGGGAAGAGAATTTAGACATGAGCTATACCTGAAATTCATTTTTGAGATTTTCCTGGAGTTTTGTGGTGGAAACAGTCAGTGTAGGAGAAAAGCTTGGTCCTTTCCACTTTTGGGATCTTGCCAGTTTCCTGCCTCCCCCAACCCCAATTAATCCTGGTCAATATGAGCACAATCTCTTCCTTTAAAAGTAATAGCATTTATTTATGTATTTATTTATTTTATGTTAAGAGAACTATATGGTTTTATTTGAACACATGATTAAAAACAAATGATTTCTTAATCCACCACTATTGTAAGAATTATCTCTATGTACCTCTATAGGATATGTCACATCTATCTCAAGTGTCCTCTGCCAAATTTCCAACAGGTGAAACTTTTATTTCTTTTTTTTTCTTGTTTATACCTGGTTTATTCTTTGATTTAATTGATTAACTTAATGCAGAGTCCAGGTAAGCTTCATTCAACTATAAATGAGGAAACTGAGTCCAGGGAAAAGAAGGCTTTCTTTTTACTTCCAAAGCACACAAGCCTAGAGTTTTGGCTCTCATTCAGTACTCTGCATAGTATGCTATTAGGTTAGGCCACCCAGCAAAAAATCTCTCCTGGGCCAGATGTTGATGTTGACATTGATGACAGTGTTGACATTGACGACGATGACATTGATGTTGATGGTGTTGACGCTGATGGCATTGACAACATAGATGTTGATGTTGATTGAATTTGGAGTTGAAGGTTTTCCTTCCATTTGAACCTTTCTGAGCCTTACCACTGTAATGATAAAAAATTTCTTGGAGACTATCTCCAACCTCTTTCACCCTTCAATTGTATTGGTCTTCTCTCCCCCTCCCCATGTGCTTCTTTATGAAATATAAAATGACTCCATTTTCTTTTCCCATTTTTCTTTGAATTATTCTCTTTTTTAACCCCTAGTTTATATGTATATTTGATATTTCATCCTATATTGTTTGTCACTGTTCCCCTTTAAGTATGCTTCTTCTAGCTTCCCTGATGATAACCATTTTTAAGAGTTAACAATATCAGGGGGCAGCTGGGTAGCTCAGTGGATTAAGAGTCAGCCCTAGAGACGGGAGGTCCTAGGTTCAAATCTGGCCTCAGCCACTTCCTAGCTGTGTGACCCTGGGCAAGTCACTTGACCCCCATTGCCTAGCCCTTACCACTCTTCTGCCTTGGAGCCAATACACAGTATTGACTCCAAGACGGAAGGTAAGGGTTTAAAAAAAAAGAGTTAACAATATCATCTTTTATTATAGGAGTACAAATCATTTGCACTCATTGGGTCCCTTAAAACAGTTTGTTTTTTTTCCCCCTTTCTTAATTACCTTTTGGTGATTCTCTTGAGTTCGGTGTTTGGGCATCAAATTTTCTGTTTAAGTGAGGTCTTATCTTTAGGAATGCTTGAAAATCTTCTATTTTATTAAATGACTATACTTTTCCCTGCAAGAATATAGTCAATTTTTCTGGGTAGTTGATTCTTGGTTATAGACCCAGTTCTCTTGCTTTCTGAAATATCATATTCCATTCCTTCCAGTCCTTCAGTGTGAATGCAGCTAGGTCCTGTATTATCCTAACTGTGATTCCATGATATCTGAATGGTTTCTTCTTAGCAGTTTGTAGTATCTTTTCCTTGGTCTGGTAGTTCTTGAATTTGGCTATAATATTTCTGGGCATTATCAATTGGGGATTCAGTGCAGGAAGTGATCTGTGGATTTTAAATCTCCACTTTTCCCTCTTGTTCAAGAATGTTGGGGCAGTTTTCCTGGATAATTTCCTGTAGAATGATGTTCAGGCTTTTCTTTTGTCATGCTTTTCCAGTAGTCCAATAATTCTTAAATTGTCTCTTCTGGATCTATTTTCCAGGCCAATGAGGTATTTCATATTTTCCTCAAATTTTTTCTTTCTTTTGATTTTGTTTTATAGACTCTTGATGCCTTGTGACATCATTTGCTTCTATTTGCTAGATTCTAATTTTTAAAGACTGAATTTCAGCCCTGGCTTTTTGGTCATCCTTTTCCTTCTGGTCTATTTTTTTTTTGTAGGTCGTCTTTAAGCTGGTCAGTTATGGCTTTCAAGACATTATTTTCTTGTTTTAGTTCATGTACCTCTGTTTCCAAATGACTTGTTTTGCTTTTTAAGTTCTTTTCCCAATTGTCTTTAGTCTCTCTTAATTGGTTTTTGAATTACATTTTGAGTTTTTCCAAAGCCTGAGTTCAATTTGCTGGAGTTTCTGCATTTTTGCTTGGTGTTCCTTGGTCCTAATACCATTTATATTTATACTTTAAAGCTTGCAAGGCCCTTTATATGTGTTACCTCATTTGAACTTTTTGATAACCCTGGATGTAGATGCAATTATTCCCATTTTGCAGTTGAGGAAACTGAGGCAGATAGTAGTTGAATGACTTGCCCAGAGTCATACATCTAGTGAATGTATGAATTAATATTTAAACTTGTCTTCCTAACTCCAAATCCAACAATCTATCTACTTCATCACCTAGTTGCCTGCCTTGGGGGAAAGGGCTTTTTGAACTTCAGGGGAATATATATGTATAGGTATAGGTATATGTACATCGAAATCATCCATCAGCTATACTCAAGCCTATATTATCATATCTCTATTTGTATTATCTATATAATTTATATCTATATCAATCACTCTACATATAATACATATATAAATACACTAAGTAGAGACAAAGATTTTTTTTAATAGCCAAAGTGATTTGGCTGGAGAGGTATTAGCATCTTGGGGGATCAGGAAAAGTCTAATGAAGCAGGAAGTTCTTTTTTTAACTTTTATTTTTCATTGTAAGTTATTTATTTAGTCAATTTAGAGCATTATTCCTTGGTTACAAGAATCATATTCTTTCCCTCCATTCCCTCCATTCCCTTCCCCCACCCTTCCCATAGCTGACATGCAATTCTACTGGGTATTACATGCCCTTGATCAAAACCTATTTCCATGTTGTTGGTGTTTGCATTAGGATGTTCATTTAGAGTCTACATCCCCAACCATATCCCCTCAATCCATTTAGGCAAGCAGTTGTTTTTCTTCTGTGTTTCTACTCCCAAAGTTTTTCCTCTGAATGTGGATAGTGTTCTTTCTCATAGATCCCTCTGAGTTGTTCAGGATCAATGCATTGCCACTGATGGAGAAGTCCATTATATTCGATTGTACCACAGTGTATCAGTCTCTGTGTATAATGTTTTCCTGGTTCTGCTCCTTTCACTCTGCATCAATTTGTGGAGGTAATTCCAGTTCACATGGAATTTCTTCACTTTATTATTCCTTTGAGCACAATAGTATTCCATCACCAACATATACCAGAATTCATTCAGTCATTCCCCAATTGAAGGGCATCCCCTCATTTTCCAAATTTTTGCCACCACAAAGAGCGCAGCTATGAATATTCTTGTACAAGTCTTTTTCCTTATTATCTCTTTGGGGTACAAACCGAGCAGTGCTATGGCTGGATCAAAGGGCAGACAGTCTTTTAGTGCCCTTTTGGCATAGTTCTAAATTGCCCTCCAGAATGGTTGGATTAATTCACAACTCCACCAGCAATGCATTAATGCCCCAGCTTTGCCACATCCTCTCCAGCCTTCATTATTTTCCTTTACTGTCATGTTAATCAATCTGCTAGGTGTGAGGTGATACCTCAGAGTTGTTTTGATCTCTCTGATTAGAAGAGATTTAGGACACCTTTTCATGTGCTTATTAATAGTTTTGATTTCTTTAACTGAAAATTGCCTATTTGTGTCCCTTGCCCATTTATCAACTGGAGAATGGCTTGATTTTTTTTTTGTCCAATTGATTTAGCTCTTTATAAATTTGAGTAATTAGACCTTTGTCAGAGGTTTTTATTATGAAGATTGTTTCCCAATTTGTTGCTTTCCTTCTAATTTTGGTTGCATTGTTTTTTTTTTTGGTACAAAAACTTCTAAATTTGATATAATCAAAATTATTTTACATTTTGTGAATTTTTTCTAGCTCTTGCTTGGTTTTAAAATCTTTCCTTTCCCAAAGATCTGACATGTATGCTATTCTGTGTTCACCTAATTTACTTATAGTTTCCTTCTTTATGTTCAAGTCATTCACCCATTCTGAGTTTATCTTGGTGTAGGGTGTGAGATGTTGATCTAAACCTAATCTCTCCCATATTGTCTTCCAATTTCCCCAGCAGTTTTTATCAAATAGTGGATTTTTGTCCCCAAAGCTGGGATCTTTGGGCTTATCATAGACTGTCTTGCTGAGGTCACTCACCCCAAGACTATTCCACTGATCCTCCTTTCTTTCTCTTAGTCAGTACCATATTGTTTTGATAACCACTGCTTAATAGTATAGTCTGAGATCTGGGACTGCAAGGCCTTCTTCCTTCACATTTTTTTTCATGATTTCCCTGGATATCCTTGATCTTTTGTTCTTCCAAATGAACTTTGTTTTGGTTTTTTCTAATTCAGTAAAAAAGTTTTTTGGTAGTTCAATGGGTATGGCACTAAATAAGTAAATTAATTTGGGTAGGATTGTCATTTTTATTATGTTAGTTTATCCTGCCCATGAGCAGTTAATGTTTTTCCAATTGTTTAGATCTAGTTTTAATTGTGTGGAAAGTGTTTTGTAGTTGTGTTCATATAGTTCCTGTGTTTGTCTTGGCAGATAGATTCCTAAGTATTTTATATTGTCTAGGGTGATTTTAAATGGAATTTCTCATTCTAATTCCTGCTGCTGAGCTGTGTTGGAGATATATAGAAATGCTGATGACTTATGCGGGTTTATTTTGTATCCTCCAACTTTGCTAAAGTTGTTGATTATTTCGATTAGCTTTTTGGTTGATTCTCTAGGATTCTTTAAGTAGACCATCATATCATCTGCAAACAGTGACAGCTTGGTCTCCTCCTTGCCTATTTTAATACTGAAGCAGGACATTCTTAAAGGATACTAGGGGTTTTTAAGGGGTGGAAGTGAGGAGGGAGATCATTCTAGGCATGAGGGACAGCCTGTGAAAAGGAATGAAAAGGAGAAGATATGGGAAAGAAATGCAGTTTGGCCAGCTTGTGAAATATGCATAGGGAAGTAATGTATGATGATACCAGAAAGGTAATGCTCTAGGAAAATGTGAAAGGTCCCTCACCCCACCCCCCAGCCCCAAGGAATGAGATAGAAAGTGCTTTGGAAAAATTAACAAATACTTCACAGATAGGAATAGGGCCTGGATCTGTGACTTTGCTGTTATAATGAGTTCCCCATAGATATGTCAATGCATTCTCTGCAATTTCTAGCCAGAGAGTTGCCACCTTAGAGCACTAAGTTTAAGTGACTCTCTTAAAGTCATTCAGCCCATCTATATGTGTCAGAGGTAGGACTTGAACCTAGATTTGTCTTGTTTCTGAGACCAGCTCTCAGTCTACTGGTTCACACTGGTTCTCCTTTCACAGATATTAAATTGTATTCTTATTTGTAGTTCTGTGCACCTGAGTAGGTTCAAATGTGTAATTGTGTGTTCCTGAGTTGGTTTATTCCTCTAGTCCAACTCTAGTCAACCTTTTGGGGAAGATAATGATTCCTTGAGTGTTAAATGTGGAAATCATCTAATGAATCCAGGTCATTTCACTGATGAGAGAAACGGAAGCTGGAGAGGGGAAGGAACTTGCCTCATTTATTCAACACATCTATTTTGCACCAGCAATGAGGGAGATGCAAATTTTAGATTTGTCTTCATTGTGCTTTCATGAAGCTCATTATAGAATTTACCTTTTAGGGTTATTGAAAGGAGAAAATAAGATAATATTTATAAAGCCATTTGTGAATCTTAAAGCTTTCTATAAATGTTATTATTGTTGTCCATCACCACCATCACCATCCTCATTTAGTAGGAGGAGAAGATGTAAAAGTAAAGAAGTATTTTTGTCCGGTCTCTGATTTCATTGCTATAGGAATCTACTCTAAGGACAGAAATTGATACCTATTCTGTGATCTGCATATGTGCTTCCATAAATCTGGCCCAGTCACTTAATATTTTGGGGGATTAGGATCTTCTTCAGTGTCTTTTGACCTTATGTAGATATCAATGCAGCATGTGGGCTGTGCATTGGTTCTCCTTATAGGATGAGCATATCTTTTTTTTTCTTAGTCATTCATTTCTCTGGTGAAATCCTATACAACATTATATTACAAATGCACTAGAGAGGTAGAATGTACTAGATGAGGTCCGGGAGGGGAATCCCTTAAAATAATGTTAATGATGATAATAATTCACATTTTCATATCACAAAAAGTTATTATACTTCTCCATATTTTTTGGGAAGAGGAAATCAAACTTAGGAAAAGGAAGAAATTTGCCAAGAATGTTGGTCCCTTGTATCCAATGATTTCTAGAGGATTACTTATGATCTGGTAAGAGGCGTAGAGATGGGATTGGGGTGAGGAGGGAGATCATTCTAGGCAGTGGATCTGTGAGTCAATTAGTTTACTGGATCTCTACTAAATAAAGACCCCAGACATCCTACATTACTCCCACTTCTATTAAGTGTCTACAGTGCTGTTACCTGAAGAAGCCAGTAGCTACAAATGAGGGAAGGACCAGGAAGAAGGATGAAATCTTTGAATAGCTGTCCTCACAATTCTTAGAAGCATCAGTCAGGAATTTTGCAGTTTAAAAATATACCTTACTTACCAATAATCAGGACTGATTAGATACCCTCCCAGGCTCTAGGGACTATTTCAATCATTATAGGAAAAATAAACAATCTCATTTATGTAACCCTTTATCTATCGTAAACTCCCCCCAATAAATAAGCAAATGTGCAATATAAAATTTAAAGAAAGAGTTGGGGTGCATCTTTTGAGAAGGAAAGGGAAGGGGATGGGAGGGGAAGTGAAGGGATTAGAGTCAGTCTGGAAGTCAGAGAGGTTATAAGTCCACAAGAAAGGTGCAATGGGTACTGCCCTCCCAAAGCTTACATTCTAATAAAGGAGACAATTCATAATTAACTGGGTGCATACCAGCTGCATACAGAGTCCCTGGCAGGTAATCTTAGTGGGAAAGGCTGAGAGGACTGAATAAGACCTGCTGTAGGAGGTGGAATTTGAGAGGTAGCCAGGGATTCTAGGAGGCAGAAGCGAGAAGGGAAAATATTATAGGCTTGGAGGAACAGCCAGAGCAAAGGGATGTAGATTCTCTAGACCTAAACCTTCCTTTTATAAATGAGGAAGTTAATAAGGATTTTTGCTGAACAGTTTGGAAATAGCTCAAATGGAGAGTTTCATCTCAACTCTTTCTCTCCAAATCCCATGCTTTTTCTTTTTTATCTTTCTTTTTTCATTTTTTAAACCCTTACCTTCTGCCTCAGAATTAATACTATGTATTGGTTCCAAGAAGAGTGGTAAAGGCTAGGCAATGGGGGTCAAGTGACTTGTCCAGGGTCACACATCTAGGAAGTGTCTGAAACCATATTTGAACCCAGGAACTCTTGTCTCTGGGCCTGATTCTCAATCTACTGAGCCACCCAGCTGTCCCTAGTCCCATGTTTTTTATATCACACCACATATGGCCATGGAGTTTTTCCAAAAATGGATCCTGCCTGTTACTTCTCACCATTATACTTTGTGGCCAGTTAAATAGAATGTGTTTCATGACAACCATATGAATAAGAAGTCAAAAAAGTTCCCATGGTTGGGAAAAAGAGAATATGCATTTATATAGCATCTTCTGTGTGCCTGAAACTAAAAACAATCTTATTTGCTCTCTATAAAACTCTGCAAGGTAGGTGTTACTATTATTCCTATTTTACAGTTGAGGAAATTGAGGCAAACAGAGAGTCCTATAACTAGAGAATCCGCTTGTTGATATTTAGTCATTTTCAGCCTTGCCCAACTCTTTGTGCCCCCATTTTGGGGTTTTCTTGGCAAAGATACTGGAGTGATTTGCCATTTCTTTTTTCAGATCATTTTATGAAGGAGGAAACGAATGCTAACAAAGTTAAATGACTTGCCCAGGGTCAAGTGTCTGCAGCTAGATTTAAAATCAGACCTTCCTATCTCTAGGTCTGACTCTATCCACTAAGCCACCTAGCTGCCCATTGATAGGGCTAGAGAATCCCTATTTTCCTTTAAATCTCAATGAAGAAGAGAAATCTATTTCCTTGGCGATTTCCCACTTTCCTCTGGTTGCTAGTGCCCTCAGATGCAAAATTTAGACTTGGATCATGCTATTACTATTATTTTGTGTGTCATCGTAACCCCCGTCACATGAACTCCATGAGAGTGAGGGACCGTGTATTATCCAAACTTTGTCTCTCCTGTGGTCCCTGGTCCTAACTCTGCACCCAGTAGGTGCTTAGGATCATAGATCCTGGCACTTAGCACAAGGCCTGGCACACAGTAGGTGTTTAATGAACATTTAGTGACTAATGGCCTGATGGATATAATGTCAAAAGGGCCTTCAAAGATCATTTAGCCCAATTCCTTCATTTGACAATTGACAAAACTTAGCCCTGGAGAGATTAAATCGATGACTTTTTGCCCAAGTAACTAGTGGCAAAGGGAGATAACTTGAATCCAGGAAATGTGACCCCAGAGCCAATCTGCCTTCCAGTGTTTGTCACATTTGAAGTTCTTAAAGTAACTGCTGTCCCAAGTTTAAAGCTCAGCCAGGACTTAGAGCAGAAAAGGACCATGGAGGTTACCTAGTTAATTAAGTGACCTCATTTTATCTGAGGACTAGGGAAGGATCCCACTGGCAGTAAGTGGCAAAGAGGTCTGGTATGTTAGTGGGACAGCCAGATATATAAATAAGGATAATTTAAAGGCTATCAGAATCTGAAGCTTATTCAAAAGGAGGCATGGAGCAGGGGAGGTTTAGGGGCTTCAGGATGCTCTTAAAGCCCAGAGGTTGGCATTGTGGGGAATTTGGGAGATGAAAGTAGTAAATTCCAGACTGAAAAGCATGAAATTTATATAAAAAACATTTTCTCATCTCTGTCTCCCTGGGTCTTATTTTTCAGGTTTCAAGGTCACTTGGCTTAAGATCTGAGTTCTGTGAAAAAACCTCTAAGATGGCAGAGGAGCAGAGGGGACAGTTAATGGTGTCTTGGAATGATCCATTCTTTAGGTTTCTGACTTAACCATAACCATCCTTCTAATAAATGCTTTTTACAAGCAGCTATGTGCACTGGCAAACAACTGATGTTTGGTGATGTCCCATATCTCTGATGATTGATTCCCATCAGGAAGGAAGGAAGGAAAGGAGGGAGGGAGAGAAGAATAAAGGAAGGGATGGAGGAAGGAAGGAAGAAAATAAAGGAGGGAGGGAAGAAGGAAGAAAGAAAGGAAGGAAGGAAAGGAGGGAGTGAGGGAAGAAGGAAGGAAGGAAAGGAGATAGGGAAGAAGGAAGGAAGGAAAGGAGGGACTGAGGGAAAAATAAGGAAGGAAAGAAGGGAGGGAAGAAGGAAGAAAGGAAGGAAAGGAGGGAGGGAAGAAGGAAGAAAGGAAGGAAGGATTTATTAAATACCTACTATAGGCTAAGCCCCATGTTAAGTACTTGTCTCATTTAATCCTCACAATAATCCTTGGAGGTAGATTCTATTGTCACTTTTATTATTTCAGTGGAAGTTGAGACAGGTAGAGTTTAAGTGACTTGTCTAAAGTTCAACAGGTAGTAAATATCTGAGGCTGGATTTGAACTAAGGTCTTCTTGACTAGAACTCTTATCTAATATGTCACCTAGTGGCCTCTAAGACTTAAAACCCAGCATGAAGTGAGGTGTGGTACATACCTTAATAAAGTCAAGCATATTTTCCTACCTTTGACATTGTTACGAAAAGATTCCCCATTGTGCCCTTTGCAACATTTACATTTACCTTTGCAACATTTACATTTACCTTTGCAACATTTACATTCCTTTCAACAGTAAGTGGGTACAAACCAGCAAGCAATTTGAGTTCAGTGTTATAAGCAAGTTTGATGTATAATTTGATTTTGAAAGTTACTCAGGATATTATATATGTAACTAGATGGCTGAGGGGAAAGTGTACTGGACTTGGAGTCAGGAAGACTCAAGTTCAAATCTGGTCTCAGACACTTAGCTGTTTGACCTTGAACAAGTCATTTAATCTCTGTCTGCCTCAGTTTCCTCAATTATAAAATGAGAATAATCATGATACCTACCTCCCAGGGTTATTTTGAGGATCAAATGAAATAATATTTGTAAATTGCTTAGTATGCTGCCTAGCACAGAGTAGGCACTTAATTGTATGTTCCTTTCCCCCTCATAATTTTCCATATGATTTTTTCATATAGTTCTTACTCATAGGATAATTTAATTTAAAATGCCAAATTGATTTGAATATAGGCTGCACTTTGCCCTTTACACAGTTAATATAATTCCTCTCCAATTGGGCTTTGTCTGTCCTCTTACCTTTAGCCTTCCATAGAAACATTAAAGTTTGAGTGTGTACTTTTCAATTGTCTGCTTTTTTCTTTTTGAAATGGCATCCCCCCCCTTTTCCTTCCCTTAAATTTGGGGCTGTTAATTCAACAATGCAGGCCACCTAATCATATTCTCTTGATGTGGGCAGCTGGATCAGCATCTTGTCCAAAGAACTGACAGCTCAGACAATCTCCATGTCAAGGAAACAAGCTTTATTGAGAGGGAGGAAAGAGGTGGAATGACTGTGGCAATGGAAAGACTCAGAGAGATTTTCATAAATGCTTTTTATCTTGCTTGGTAGTTAGAGAAGGGGTCAATTATTTGGGCAGTTGCAGAATTGCTGGACCTAATTATTTGGCATCACTTTACCCATAGTCCACCCTGATCTGTGTGGCCATACTATGGTTCACCTCATTTCCCCCCTGGAGGGGAACAAACTGCAAGGCAAATTGCATGCTAAAAATATGCTAAACATTCTGGACTAACTTCAGGTTACTTTTTCCTGCCCCTGTGCAAACTCTAAAGGAGGGCAAGTTCCTAGTTTGCTCTGTCCATGCTGATTGGCCAGTTTCAGAATTCCTGCTTAAATTCCTAGAGAAACCAGTCATCTTTTGCTAGTATGGAAACCCACATCACTCCCTTTATACTGATAAAGAAACTAAGGCTTAAAGGAGAGAAGCAACTTCCAGCAAGTCACACAGCAAGTCAGAAGCAGACAGGACCAGAACAGCTCATCTAATCTCAGGACAAGGCTACCTTTGTTCAGTAAGAACTTTGGATGGATTGAGGGATGCTCTGAGGGTCAAGGTAGTTACGGTTTCTTCTGTGAGTAATAGACCTAATGGTGGTTTCATGACTGGACCTGCTGCTTTCATATAAGTCAGTTTCCTTTGTGATCCATTAGGGACAACAGTTGATTCTATGATTTCTATCCCCCCCAAAGTAGCCTTTGTTAATTGCCAGAGGTCCTGCTCTTGGCTCTCTTCCTGACCATCTGTAAACTGACTCCCTGTTTTAACTGTGCCTCAGTTTCTTCATTTCCTAATCTGTACCTGGTCTTTGGAATGAGAATCTGGAAGTAGACAGACTTTCAGTTTCTAGGGATCAGGGACTGATTCATTTGGTGCCTTCTCTCCAACAGCAGCTGCCATAGTGCCTGCCACATAGTAGAAGTTAACCAATGCATCCACTGATTAACTTAAGAGTCCTCCATTTCAATTTCAAATAGCCAAGCAGTGGATTCCATAGAATCCTGCACTTGGAATCAAGAAAACTTGATTTTGAATCTTGATTCATATGGTTACTAGCTGTGTGACCTTGGACAAGTGTTTTAAATTCTCTTGTTCTCAGTTTTCTCATTTGTAAAGTGGGTATAACAGTAGCATCTACCTCACAAGGTTATTGTAAGGATCAAATGCTATATCTCTATAAATGTTAGCTGTTATTTTCAAACAGAATTTACTGAGTGGTTGTCAGATACCAGGCACTATGCCAGATGTGGGGTATATGAAGATCAAGATGAAAATTGTTTCTGCCCTTAAGGACATACAAGATATAAAGTGATTTGAGGAGAGAAGAGAATGTTAATAACTTTGGCCACAGAAGATCTGGGACGATTCCTCAGAGATGCTGCCCACCCCTAGAAAAGCTATGAAGACAGCTCAGAATGATGAGAGTGTCAAGCCAGCCAGCCAGGTCCAACCTCCCATTTCTCAGCAATCAGGAAAAATGGATTTTCATCCTGATGTGATCTGGGGGGTGGGGGTGGCGGTTGTTGCCCATTATCAGATAATAATGATAATGTTGGCCATAGCTGCAACATTTAATCACCAGGAATAGAAAAGTGGATATCTTCCTATGATGACCAGTATCACTTTGCAAAACTGTGTTTAGCCCCAAGGGAGAGTAAATCCTGGTCTTACTCAGATGAGTGAAAGTATCAGTTCCTATAATCCCCCAATACATCTTGCTTTCCACATCTAGGGTGACTCAGACCCACTAGGATGCCCTAAGCCCATTCTTCTGACATGTACCATACACATACCCTTCCTTTCCCCTCTTTCCATCTTTTCCCTCTAAGTCTAGGACAAGTAATCATATCAGCACTACCTTTCCTAGAAATATTGATCTATTGTCCAAAGACTCTGCCCACTATCCTTATGACTTCTAAGATAAAACACCCCTCTTTGGCCATCACTCTTCTTCTTTTGTTTTTTTCTTCAACCTTTACACTCCAACTTAGAATCAATGCTGTGTACTGGTTCCAAGGCAGAAGAGTGGCAAGAGCTAGGCAATGGGGGTTAAGTGACTTGCCCAAGGTCACATAACTAGGAAGTATCTGAACCCAGGATCTCCCATCTCAACACCTGGATCTCTATCTACTGAGCTACCTACCTGCTCCTCTATCATTCTCTTCTTAGTTGTTGTCTTTTACTCTTACAATATAAGCTCCTAGAGGATAAGAACTTTCTTACTTTTTTGTATTTGTATTAGAGATCTTAGTATTGTGCCTAGAATATTGTTATTGCATGAGATACTCCACCCCCAACTCCAGGCATTTTCTCTGATTGTCCACCATGCCTGGCATACTCTTCTCTCCTCATCTCTGTCTCCTGGTATTCCTAGATTCCTTCAAGTCTCCACTAAAATCCCATCTTCTACAAAAATCCATCTAAGTCCCCCTTAAATCTAATGACATCCCCTTTAGGGAGGGATAGGGCAATGATTGAGCAAAGTAGCAAGTAGTGAGTCGACCTGGGGATTCTTGTGTGTAGAGGATTGGGCTGATTGCCAGAAGCTTCTCTACTTCCCCAGTGAAGTGAAGAGTTGAAGGATTAGCACCTTATTGATCTGTGTTGTTTCTCAGTCAGAGAAGGGGCTGGACGGTTACTTCCCTGGAGGATGGATAGTGATGGTGGCAGGCATCGAGGAGCCCACCTGCCTGGCAAATATAGAAGGCAAAGCTTGACTGAATACACAGCTTGAAAATACTGACTTTTCGGAGAAGCTGACATGAGGCGGATCCCTGCTCAGGTACCAATTAGACTAGATGATCTTGGAGATTCTTTGTGGACTTCCAGTATAGGGAAGGGAGTGTATCTGGGAAACTTGGTTGCTTCTCATTCAGGAGAGGCAGCCTCCTGTCTTTGTGCTTTTGTGGGAGTCATCTTCCATTGCTTGTGATGCACATCATCCTCATCTCTCTAGTTACCTTCAAAGTTCAGCTCTGACTCTGCTTCTTAAAAGAATCCTTTCTGGTCTCCCTCAGCTCCAAGTACCTCCTCTCATGACACTTCCTTGTATTTAGGAAAGAGGCAGTGTGAATTCATGAATAGTCAGAAAACCTGGCTGTCTGAAACACCTTGGTTGTGTGACCCTGGCCAAGTCATTTCTTCATATCTTCAGATAATCCAGGCCTATAAACTGTAGATCATGGGCCTATCTCTGTATTTAGCAGCAGGAATTTCCTCAATGAGAATTCCCTATACCAACAACTTCTCATCTTCTATCCCTGCTGCAATTCCACCCCCCCCCATATATATCTTCGTATGTAAACATGTCCCTAGGGATGGAATATAAACTACTTGAGGACAGGGATTGTTTCATTCTTTGTCTTTGTCCTCCCAGTGCCTAGCACAGTGCCCAGAGCCTTGCAGGTTCTTAAAAATGCTTGTGATATAGAAAGGGAATAGAATGTTTCTGTACCATAAGACACGATGAAAAGAACAATTTCAGAACAAACTGGGTAGCCCTTCTGGAAGCAAAGCAGAGCAAAGTAAGCAAATGTTGGGGAACAATTTATACGCTAATAACATTGTGGAGAAATCCAATTTTGAATGACTATAGAAATGATCGATGCAATGATAAACCATGAATCCAAAAGAATTAAAGACGAACCATTCTATTTACCTCCCATCAGGGGTGATGAGCTTGAAATGGAAAAATGGACATTCTTTTGTAGACATAGCAAATGTGGGAACTTGTTTTGTTGGACTGTGTAGCTATGTATTGAGGATTTTTAAAAAAATTACTAAACGAGGGAAGAAGTCAATGGAAGAGACAGACCAATACAAAATACTCATTCGGCGTCTTGAGTCTACAGAGGAGGAAACAGATCCAGAGAGTAGAAGGGACTTGCCCAAGATCATAATAGCAAGTTAATAACAGAATCCAGATAAGACCTTAGGTCTCTTGACTCATAATCTGTTAACCATACTGCCATGTGTATAAATGGAGATTTTGAGCCCCAGAAGTCCTTAGCATTTCCCCAAATTCCCTATAATCTCTCCTGTGTCTCCACATTGGTGAGATCACATAATTGGTATTTAACTGGAGGCAATTCCTCCCAGCCTTCTTTGGCTTGCAGCCAGCAGTGATGGTGGTAGGGTGGGGATTTTGAAATAGCTAATCAGCCATGGGCACATGGGTTTTATTTTGTATCCTCTTTATTCTTTGATTTCTAATGATCATTTAATAAATCTCCTAAAATACATTTTTATTATTTGAGATTAAATTTAAAATTTTACAAATCCTCTGTAGCAAGTTTCATGTACACATTTAAGGGAATTGTATCTCAATATTGATAGTTCCTATTCATGTTCACAAACAAATGTGAGCATGAAAGGTGCTTAGTGTGGAAAGTTTTGATCAAAAAAGGTAGGATAACAGTCGAATAATCCCTGGATTGAGGAGTCAAGAGACCTACATTTACATTCTCAATCCAATTAACTGTGTGACCTTGGACAAGTCATTTCCTTTGCAAAGCTTCAGTTTCTTCTCCTGTAAAATGGGTTTAGTAATGATCCCTTAACTTACCTTATGGGAGCATTGTGAGGATCGTGAGGGCTAATGATGGCTAAGTGTCATGTAACCATTAAACACTATATAAACGTCAGCTATTATTATTATCACTGGACTCTTTGGATTACACAAACTGGGAAAGCCTATCCCTGGCTAATCCCTCGATTGTGTAACTAATATGATAAATATGTCTCCTGTCCAATGCAGGCATGTAATGAGGGAGTTAATGAGTGAAGCAAGGAGAGATAGAAAGTGAAAATAAGAAACCATGGAAACGAACTCACTAATCCCAGCCAAGTGCCAGGAGACTAATGAAGACAGACGGAGAGTGAAAGGGATAATAAAAGCCCCAGAAAACTTGGAGGAGGAGGAGGATAAATGGAAGCCCCTAAGGTAAGGAGAGCCTGTGGTCTTTAAGGGAAATCCTGGTCCTGCCCCTAATTTTAATCCTAAAGTCCTTTCTCTAATTCATTGAGAGCTGACTCCCTTCCTCCCAGAAGAATCAGAATACAGAACTGCAGGGTTGGAAGGGACCTGAGAAGACATTTAGTCCAAACTAAGAGGATAGGGACAAGTTCTGAGGACTTCCTAGACCCAAGCAGATCTGTAACTTCTCTGCACTTTACCATCTTAGCATTTTCTAGAGTCTACTGACTTGTTCAGGGTCAAACAGCCAATATGTCTCAGAAGCAAGGCTTGAACCCATGTCCTCACAGGCTCTCAGAACAACCACTCCACCTCCCACCTGAGTAAGAAATCTCTCTCTAGGTGGTCATTTGAATACTTCAAGGGGAGCTCATCACTTACAAGACAGCCCTTGCATGGTGGGACAGTTCTCCTGGATGGGCATCTTTTTCTTATTGGTAGCTAAAATCTGTGTAGTGGCAGGTTTCCCATGTAGAACAACAATGCAAGAAACAGTTGAGAAGGGCTTACCCAAAGTCACGGCCAGTTAGTGGGAAGGATTTGACTCTTCACAGAAAATGGAACAAAAACTTTCCAGGAGACCTTGCTTCTAATTCTAGCTTTACTTCCCCCACCTCTCAGTTTTATTGTGCCTTGGTTTCTTGACCCAAGTATAGAATTTGTGGAGTGAGCCTGATGCCCAAAAAGATGAAGTTTCATAGTGTCACTCCTTGGTTTGGAATCAGGAAGACTCATCTTCCTGAGTTTAAATCTAGCCTCAGATCCCTCCTGGCAGTGTAACTCTGGACAAGTCACTTAACCCTGCTTGCCTCAGTTTCTTATCTGTCAAATGAGCTGGGGAAGGAAATGGCAAGCCACTCCAGTATCTTTGCCATGAAAACCACAAATAGGATCACAGAGAGTCATGCATGATGGAAAACAACTGAACAACAATAAAAACATTTTGAATATCTTCTACAGGAAACAAAACTAACAGCTAGAAATTCTATATCTGAAAGTATTTTACAAATATTATCTAATTTTACCCTTACACTAACCCTGGGTAGTAGATGCTATTATTATTCTCCTTTTAATAGATGAGGAAACTGAGGCACATGATGATTAAGCAACTTGCCTAGGGTTCACACAGCTTGTAAGGATATGGGATAGAATTTGAACTCCAGCCTTCCTCAAGTCCAGTGCATTATTCACTGAACAACTTAGCTTCCTGTTAAAACATTATCTCAACTGGCTAGAATGATTAGCCAAATTGAACAAGAAATGTAATATGGATAAATGTTAAATCCTATATTTGGCTTCCAAAAATCAATTGTATGAGTAAGTCATAGGGGCGGTGTGGCTAAACAAGTTTCTGTCAAAAAAGTAATAATAATAATTCCTATTTCCATAGCACTTTACAGTTTACAAAGCTTTTTTTTCTTAACAACTCTGGAAGGTAGACAATGCAATTATTTTTTGTTAGCCATTTTAAAGATGAGGAAAGTGAGGTTTACGTAGGTTATGAGTTTCCCAATCACACTAATCTGGTGAGTGGCACACTCAGGATTTTAACATAGTTATCTCCTGACTGCAAACCTAATTATTTCCACGACACTGAGATATCAGGGTTTTGGGTAGACTCCAAGTTCAATATCAGTTAGTAGCCTGTTGTGTCAGTTGAGCAAGCTGAAGCCACACAAATAGAAACGTTGTGTCCAGAATGAAGGATGTGATATCATGAGGTTTAGTGATGTACTCTACAGAACCTTGGGCCTGGAGGAGAATCTAGGTGCAAACCTGTCCCCACTCTGGACCTCGGTTTCCCATCTAAAAGTGAAGGGCTTAAATGAGATAGTCTCTAAGATATTCTTTTATTTTACATATTATCATAGTTCTGCTCTCCTCTGACCTGATCAGACAATATATTAAGAAGCCATAAAAAACAAAATTCATTGAAATATGTATAGTCATGCAAAGTAAATATCCACATTAGGAAACAGAGAGAGAGAGAGAGAGAGAGAGAGAGAGAGAGAGAGAGAGAGAGAGAGACAGAGAGAGAGAGAGAGAGACAGAGAGACAGAGAGACAGAGACAGAGAGAGACAGAGAGACAGAGACAGAGAGAGACAGAGAGAGAGACAGATAGAGAGACACAGAGAGAGACAGAGAGACAGAGAGAGACAGAGACAGAGACACAGAGAGAGACAGAGAGAGACAGAATGAGAGAGAGAGAAACAGAGAGAGAGAGAGAGACAGAGACAGAGAGAGACAGAGTGAGAAAGAGAGAAAGAGAGAGACAGAGACAGAGACACAGAGAGAGACAGAGAGACAGAGAGAGACAGAGTGAGTGAGAGACACACACACACACACAGAGAATAGAAAAGGTGTGGGCAAAGGCTTTGAGAAGGTAAAGAAACATGTTATGGGACAAAAGATGTTGAACTGACAGATAAGAAGCACCTCTTTGGGTTTCCTCATCCATAAATGAAAGATTGCACTCAGTGGTTCCTAAGGTCTAATTTCAGCCTCATTCTGGATTCCATGTTTTCACTTCCCTTCCAGCTCTAGTATTCTGTCCTAGTTCTAACATTCTGTATTCTTGGGGTCCCTCCAGATTTAACATTCCTGTGGTAAATGTTCTAATACCCTCTCTAGCTCCTACATTCTGGGCTCTATATTTAAGCAACTCTTCCAGTTTTGATATTCTGGGTTCTAATGAAGTGGTTCTAATGCTGGATAGTTCTATTATCCTATAAATGATAGGGAGGTAATTTCTTCTCTCAAAGTATGAAGGATACAACTTGCCTATGAGAATTCCTAGTTCCCTCCCTGCCCTGAGGTCTCCCTCTTCATCATTTAATTTAATTTTCAGGGCTAAAGTGTTGAAAGTGTGGCTTTTCTGTACCTGCCTAGAGGATGCTTTAAAAGGCTGGTCTGAACATGAATTCTCATGATGGACTATAAGGACTTGAAAGGAGTGTCTAATGATGCGTGTTTTTAAATGGTTTCAATTCATATCTACATGACAGTCCGTAATGACTTCAAGGCCACATTTCCATGAGAGAATATTTTTTCAGAAGATTTGGTTTCCCAAATTGAAACTTTTCCATTAAAAGACATGAGCCTATTTGGAGCCTATGAAGTTGACCCTTACATTTCCTTTTTTCACACAGAAAATATTTGTTGGGGGCCAGTTTTGTGCAGGGTCCTGGGTTCTGTATGGAGGAGGAGTCAGACATGAACAAGATACAATTCCTACATTCCTAAAACTTATCATCTAGTAAAGCACAGTATTCGAGGTAAAGGTACCTCAGAGATGGGCTAATCCTGATTTTTCATTCTGCAATTGGGGGAACTGAGGCCCTTAGAAGTTGCTTGATGGTAGTAAATAGCAGAACCAATATTTCAATCCAAGTCCTCCATCTTGATGCTTACTGCTCTTTCTTTCCATGACCAATAAAAAGATGAAAGAGAGAACTAAGTATTGTGAAGAAAGAATTTGGAAGAGTATGATGGAAGAAACTTACTTAGAAGACAGTTGAATACATTTATGGATTATCTTATCCAATTCTTCTAGGATCCCAGGAAATAAAAAGTGGGGACTTACAAGTTCAATCTGATCACTGTGGATACTCCAAAGCCTGATGTAATGTGATGCTGCACAAGTAAAAGCATATTGTCTACTATGCTTAAAGTGAAGGTTCCCTCAGATTTTTCTATCCAGATCATACCCCAACTGGAAGATTTTGTCTAGATTTGGGAGTAATCTAGGGAGGACAATGAAATTAGAACAGATACAGATGGGGAGAGGGAGGAATTGGCACCATGTCATTCCAGGATCAGTTGAAAGGATTAGAGAGATTTAGCCTGGAGAAATGAATACTTTCAGTATTTGAAGGACTAATTTGGAAGAGGGAAGACTTATATGGTCAACTTGGCCCCAGAGGGGCTAGGAGTAATAGGGGAAAGTTTCATAGAAGCAGATTTTGGCTCAATATGAGGAAGAATTTCCTAATTTCAATGTCTATCTCAGGAAGGAGTAACATCTTGATCATTGGACATATCCAATAAGAGGCTAGAACACTCTCTATCAGGGATGTTATATAAGAAATTTATGGTTTGGATAGGAGATTGAATTTCCAAGATGCTACCAGCATGGTGATCCTATAATCCTGTGGATTATACTAACAAAATTAAAGTTCATACAATTATTACACATCATCATTCTAGTGATCTTCTCTTGATGCCCTCTTCTCCTTGGACTTTCTTTCTTGTTTCTCTAAATCCTACCTATCCTATAAGGCTCAGTTCAAAGCTTTTCTCAGGAGTCTATCCTTGGTGATTCCAACCCAAATAGATCTCTCTCTTTCTCTATCTCTTTTCACTTCCTATAGCACTTGGTACAGTGGAATGAGCACTGGATTTGGAATCTGAGGACCTAGGTTTGTATCTTGGATCTGCTACTTATTCCAGTGAGACCTTGGATAAGTAATGAATTCTCTCTAGGTTTCAATTTCTTCACAGGTAAAATGAGGACATTGGATCTAGATGCACTCTAAGATTCCTTCTTTCTTTAAATTTAGGATCCTATGAATCTCAATCATAGAACCTCAGCAAGCGTCTATTACCATAATTACCAAATAATTGGTAAATACAATTGGTAAATACAATAATTACCAAAAAAAATAATTAGCACAATAACCAAAGTTCATAGAGTCATAGATTTAGAGGTAGAAAGCAACTTAGAGGCCTTCTAGTTCAACTTCAAAACTTCGTAGAGGATAAAATTGATACCCAGAAAGGTTTTAGTGATTTGTAAAAGGTAGCAAATAGCAGATTCAAGATTTGAACTTATGTCCAGGGACTTCAAAACCAAGACTTCTTTTACTACCTAGATATGCTTCTGGCATAGTCTAGACTTGAGCAAAAATCTCTTTAAAGCATTGTTGGCAAGTGGTCAGTTCTTTAAGACTCCCCATGATGAAACCACTCCTAAGGTGGTACATTCAGCACTCTCTAGCAACTGTATAAATCTCTAATTAGTTATTATGTTCAAGAAACCATACTCTAGTCTCCTGGAGAGCAGGAATAGGATATCCTCATTCTCCTGTTTTCCTTGTTATGATTGGGCCAACAGGATGAAGGTAGTCAATGGGGATTGACGCAATTAGGAAAACTTATTGCCTAAACTTCAAATGGACAATATGGTGGAATGGAAAGATCCCTAGAATTCTATTTAGAGGCTCTAGGTTTGAATATTGCCTCTGTTACTAGCTGTGTCACCTTGGGCAAGCCATTTTCCTTCTCTTGGCCTCAGTTTCCTCAGTTGTTAAATGCTGGGATTGGATTAAGTGCTCTCTAAGGTCCTTTCCAGTTCTACATTGTTTGATATCTACACATTCAAACAAGATGGGGGCTGAAAGCAGAAATATGAGATACCTTCATTCTCCTGTGAAACTGTGAATTTTAAAACTATTCCACACTAATCAGACTATACTTTAGAAGATATGATTTAGCTATTTCCTGATCAGTAACAATGGAGGTACTTGGAATAACAGAATCAGGTCTTCAAGACTCTACATTTCTCCTCCCTTCTTAGTTTAACAAGATTAGGAAGGTCTGCATCAAACTCAAGATTTAATTATCTAAGGAATGGCCTTTAACAGACCTGTGCAAAAAAAACATACAGACCCCTGGACTGTCCTAAGTCAAGCCAAGTGATCATTGGTACAGATGAAATACAGGAAAGTGACGTAAAACCATCCATATGAGGCACATCATTTCCTCTCTAGATCTCCTAATCTTCCTGCCCAGTACTAGCCCCTTCCTTCTTCTTTCTTCTTAATCTCCTCCACTATATCAATTAAATCACCATAAAATTTCCAGCTGAGTTTGGGTTTTTCATTAGGATTTTAGAAATAAAATCCTTGGTGACCAAATATAATTATTACATTCCGTCTCAACCATAATTATAACCTTTACAAAACAGGGCAATAGTAGGGTCAGAGGGCAGCTGGGGACATAGTGAGTACAGCTTAAGACTTGGAGTGAGGAGGGCCTAAACTTGTATCCTGCCTCTATATTTATAAGCTGTGTGACCTTGGGCAAATCATTTAACTTCCATCTTTCTCAGTTTCCTCATTTACAAAATGGGGTTAGGAATAACACCTATCTGACAGAATTATAGTAAGGATCAAATGATGTAACTTATTCAAAGTTATTTGCAAATCTTAAAATGCCACATAAATGTGAGCTGTAATAAGCTAAGAGCCCATCTAATTCAGGTCAAAGGACATTCATTACAGAGAGGCAGAGTGTGGCTCAATACAAAAGAAGAACTTTGCAATCAATGAAGCTGTCCGATAATAAAATGGGATGCCTCAGGAGTTAGTGAGCTCCCAGATATGGGAAGTAATCAAGAAGTTAGGTCTATCTGTCAGTGGTACTATAAAGAGGCAGTATTGTATGGCAGAATGGGCATTGAACTGAAGGTAGAACATTGTTGAATCAAGATTTGTACCCTGGTCCTCTGACACCAGTTCCAAAGCTCTTTTCTTTGTATCATACTATCTTTATTCCAACTTAAAACCTGAGCGGGCTTGCCCCAGGTCACCCAAATAGTAAGCTACAGGAAAAGGATTTGAACCTGATTCCTCTGATTCTTGAGGCAGGATTCTTTTCATGACACAACCTCCCAGATCTCTGCTTCCACTTTGGAGACAGAACTCTCCATCTAAACATCCAACCAGTTTAAAGGCCAGCCCATAAATAAAGGAAGCAGAACCAAGAAAACAATGACCAATTTTGTAAAGGAAAACAAATTGAAAGACAGCAGAATCTGATCAATGCAGTAACTAATCTTGACTTCAAAAGACTGGCAGTGATGCATGTCTTCCTCCTCTTAGCACAGAGGTAGTAGACTCCAGTTGCAGAAAGAGGCATATGTGTAAGACACAGCCAACATATTGGCTTGTTTTGTTCAATTATACTTTATTTCATGGATAGTTCTATTGAAAGCAGGGTGGTGGGTGATGGAAATAGTTGGGGCATATCATTTGGAAGCAATGGCCATGTTTTTTTAAAAAGTGCTAACTTAAAAGATGACCTATGTCCAAGTTCTGGTTTTATGGGATTCTAGGAATTATTTTTATCTAAAACAATAATTCAAAAAGGCGATCCATCACTACTTTTTGGGAGTGCCAGAGAATTTAGAACCTGTAGATATCCACTCCTGTACCATGTTATCCTGGGAGAAGAAATGAAGAAACATGAGTCCCATTCTCAGTCTGACTTTGGACAGAGAAGGAACAGAGAAGCAGAAACTTCATCTGTTTCTACAAAGTTCAAAATGTTGTGGGGAGTGTAAATTTTTGTTTTACTCCACCCTGCTTAGTCTTTAGAAATTCTTGCAACCAGGAATGTATACACCCCACTTAAGGATTAAATGTTGATGAGGATGGCCTATGACCACATGTGCTAGCACATGTCAAATCAGAAACAACTGACAGACCCCCTGGGCTGTCCTAATTCAAGCTTAAGCTACCATTGGTACATGTGAGATGCAGGAAGTGATGTAAAGAACAGTCTATATATTTTGCATCACTTCCTCTCTCATGCTCTCTCGTGGAGACATTGCTCTCTCGTGGAGACATTGCTCTCTCTCCGTCTCTCTCTCTCTCTCTCTCTCTCTCTCTCTCTCTCTCTCTCTCTCTCTCTCTCAGCTCATGGCAGCGTCTTGATGTCTTGGTGGTTTGGCATTTGCAACTTGCTGGTGAGATGACTGGGAGAAGTTCTTAGCATGCTTGGTGAATGGTTTAAGCTGATTCCTTTTTCCTTTACCTCCTAAAATGCTATTTTCCTAAGAGACCCCTCATCTCGGAGAAAGCTTGTGGTTGGTAGCCTAGCTAGATTGAGAAGGTCCCTTGGCCAAGGTCTCTGAACTCCTGCCTGGCTCAGCTCGGGCTGGAACAGTTTAAATTGTCTTTCCTCTCTCTCTCTTCTTAATTTCTTCCCTCTATTGTAATTAAACCACCATAAAAATCCCAAACTGACTTGAGTATTTTATTGGGATTGAATTAATCCTTGGTGACCACTAGTATAATATATTCAGTCAAAACCCCCTAAATTTTACCCCTAACAGGAGAGTTAGTCAATCAAAAAACCTTTTTCAACTACTTCCTCGGTGCCAGGCACTGCACTGTGTGCTGTGGATACATAGAAAGGCAAAGCAGTAGTCTGCCTCAAGGAACTCACATTTTAATAAGGTACTTTATAGAGAATATGGGAAAAGAACAACATATCTGACTGGTACCCTAAGGGAACTTGCAGCTTCTTGGGGAGACATGGTAGGAGAAGATCTAGGCTAAGCCTCCAGGTTCCTCAGTGTCTTTGTTAGACAGGATTCCCTCTTCCACCATCCCTCTCAAATCATTGAGTAACAATGTAAGAAAGGGCTTATTCGTTCTACATCCTGACAGTCTAAGTGATGGGGTAAGGATCATATTGGGGGAAGGATTTGGTAAATATATCACAAGCCTTGGACAAAGTAGAGGTTGAGGCTGCCTCTAGAGTAGTATATTATAATCCAATCCAATCTAATCCAACACAATATAATATAATATAATACAATGTAATGCAATACAATATAACACAGTGTAATGTAATATAATATATAATAAATATAATATGAAATATACACAATATATAATGTAATATATATACTACAACATAATATGTAATATAGCATGACATAATATATGTAACACAACTTATGTCATATAATATATACAATATAGTATATATGATATGGTATAAATAAATAAACCTTTTAGGGGTCTATAATATTTAGTCTCATGGGTTTTTTTTATTCAGTTGAAGGAAGGGGGCAAATGGCAACCCCTTTTGTGGTGAATCAACTTCCTTATTAAGGAAAAAAATAAACGCACCATTGTAGAATCTAAATTGATCTAAGAATGTAAGGTAAAAATGATAATAAGAGTGATAATGTTAATGCAGAACCCTAACTTACATTCCATTTCTTCTATTCCTTTATGAAAACAATCATTGGCAAAGTCTGCCAAATAGTAAATATAAAAAAATTTTTAGATAGTGACTAGAGTAGACCAAGGCTGTCTCTATATGAACATAAGATGAGAAGATTGATAAGAATGATGGTGATGATGGAGAAGAAGAACCTTTTTGAACACACTGCAAAATAGTGCAATTTACCAAATTCTCTTTAAGGTATACATCATTGTCCTAGGTGAGGGGGGGAAATCAAATAAAACTGGTTTCTATTGAGTTGTTCACAATGTTTTCTGGCCTTGGAAGCAAGGAACTTGCATTTGTTTCCTATAACTGAATGACACTAATTATCTCATGAAACTTGGGGCAGGGTATTGAAGTTTCCTGAGCCTTGGTTTCCTTATTTGTATAATAATATAAATATAATATATTTCACATAAAATAATATAATAATAAATAACCAGTTCCCATTCCATCTACCTCAAAGGGTTCCTGTAATAATCTGTGCTTGGAATGATTTCCTTTCCCATCTTTACCTGAAGTATTCCTACCTACCTTGTTCAAGGCCCAGATCAAATACCACCTTCTTTAGAGAGCTTTCTTCTACCACAGACCTCACAAAATACTTTGTTTTTCTACCTATGATATTATGCTGATATATGAGTATAGTAGGAAAAACACTGAATTTGGGATAAAAAGCCAAAGACTCTTGGATCCAAATAATGTCTATAGTCTTTTCACTACTTGTAGGATCCTGAACAGATAATTTTCTTTCTGTTCTATAAAATGAACATGTTAAGAAGATCATATCAAAGATCACTTCAAATTTATTTCATTATTTTCCCCTAATTACATGTAAAAATATTTCCCAACATTTTAAAAAAGATTTTGAATCTTGAATTCTCCTCCTCTCCCCACCTCTCACTGAAATGGTAAGCAATCTCATATAAATTTTACATGTGCAACCATGTAAAACATTTTTCTGTATTCTTCCTTTTTGGGAAGAAAACTCAGAAAAGATTAAGAAAATAAAAAAAAGTTTGCTTTGGTCTCTATTCAGACTACATCAGTTCTTTCTCAAAAAGCAGATGACATTTTTTATCATGAGTCCTTTGGGATTGTTTTGGATCATTGTATTGCTGAGAATAGCTGTTATTCATAGTTGTTCATTGTACAGTGTTCCTGTCACTGTGTACAATATTATTCTAGTTCTGTTTATTTCTTTCTACTTCATTTTGTGTAATTCCTTCCAGGTTTTTTTCTGAGCTCTTCTTACTCATCATTTCTTACAGCACAATAGTCTTCCATTACAATCATATACTATAACTTACTTAGTAATTCCCTAATTGATGGGTTTCCCCTCACTTCCCAGTTCTTTTCCCTCCACAAAAAGAGCTCTTGTGAACATTTTTGTACATATAGGTTCTTCCCCTTTTGATTTTTTATCTCTTTGGGAAACAAACCTACTAATGATATTGCTGGGTCAAAGGATATGTATGGATATAGATCCAAATCACTCTCTAAAATGGCTGCATAAGTTCACAACTCCCTCAGTAATGCATTAGTATCTCAATTTTCCTACATTCCCTCCAAATTTTTGTCAATTTCCTTTTCTGTCATAATAGCCAATCTAACAGGTGTGGGGTGGTACTCAGAGTTGTTTAAATTTGCATTTCTCTAATTAATAGTAATTTAGAGCATTTTTGTGTGACTATAGGAAACTTTACTTTATCTGAGAACTGCCTGTTCCTATCTTTTGACCATTTATCAACTGGGGAATGACTTATATTCTTATATATTCAACTTATTTCTTCTTGTATTTGAGAAATGAGGCCTTTACTAGTGATATTTGTAAAAATAATTTGTACCATTATGATTACTGTATATTACTCTCTATCCTGTTTCTCCCTATTTAGGTTCTGATCTCCACCTCCCCCAATTTGCCCTTTTCTATCCACTCATCCCTTCCCTTCATATTTTCTTATAGGGTAAAATAGATTTCTATACACAGTTGATTGTGCCAATTCCATGCAGTAAGGTTCATATACTCCTTTCCCTATCTCCCCCTATCTTCCCCTCTACTATAGAAAATCATGTAAAACATTTTTTTTGTATTCATCCTTTTTGGGAAGAAAACTCAGAAAAAATTAAGAAAATTAAAAAAAGTTTGCTTTGGTTTCTATTCATCTATACATCAGTTCTTTCTCAAAGAACAGATGACTTTTTTTTATCTTGAGCCCTTTGGGATGTGCTTATTAATAGTTTTGATTTCTTTAATAATTTAAATTTTTTAGACATCATTCCATCTTATTTCACTCACACCCTTGCCCTCTGTCCCTCTATACTGCTTCTAACTGCCCTAAAGCTGATAAAGTCCTTAGAAGTTACTAGAATCACCTTCCCATTTAAGGATATAAATAGTTTAACCTTATGGAATGCCTTTTGATTTCTCTTTCCTGTTTACCTTTTAATGCTTCTCTTGAGTCTTGTATTTGAGAGTTAAATTTTCCATTCAGTTCTGGTCTTTTCATCAGGAATGTTTGAAATTATTATTTCATTTAATGACCTTTTTGTCCCCTGAAGGATTATGTTCAGTTTTGTAGGTGACTCTACCTCCTTTGCCCTCTGCAATATCATATTCCAGACATTCTGGTTCTTTAATACAGAAGCTGCTAAATCTTGTGTTATCTTATTCTTCTGTAATATCTGAATTGTTTCCTTTTGGCTGTTGCAGTATTTTCTCCTTGAGCTGGGAGTTCTAAAATATGACTATGGTATTCCTGTGAGTTATCCTTTAGGGATCTCTTTTAGGAGGTGATTAGTGAATTCTTTCCATTTTTATTTTATCTTCTAGTTCTAGAATATCAGGGCATTTTTTCTTGATAATTTCTTGAAAGATGATGTCTAAGTTCTTTTTTTGATCATGACTTTCTTGTAGTCCCATAATTTTTAATACTTTTGCTTCTGGATTTATTTTCCAGGTGAGCCATTTTTCCAATGAGATATTTCACATTTTTCTGTAGTTAAAATTTTTATTTTTACTTTGATTACTCCTTGATATTTCATGGAGTCATTAACTTCCACTTGCCCAATTCTAATTTTAAGGCATGATTTTCTTGAGCTTTTGTATCCCCTTTTCCATTTGACTTATTCTACTTTGTAAAGAGTTCTTTTTTTCAGTGAATTTTTGTACCTCTTTTTCCATATAGCCAATTCTACCTTTTAATAAGTACTTTTATTTGGTTCATTTTTGTATACCTTTTCCCATTTGGTCAATTCTGATTTTTAAGAAGCTCTCTTCATTGGATTTTTGGGTCTTTTTAACCAATTGTCTTATTCTGTTTTTTTTTTTAAGATATTAATTTCTTCAGTATTTTTGTGCCTCTTCTTAACAAGCTATTGAATCTTTTTTTTTCATGATTTTCCTATATCACTCATTTCTTTTCCCAGTTTTTCTTTTACCTCTCTGATTTTTAAAATTCTTTTTGGGTTTGAGAACAATCCATATTTATCTTGGATATTTTGGATGTAGCAGAATTGACTTTGTTGTCTTCTGAATTGTATTTTTGATCTTCCCTATCACCAAAATAATTTTCTACATTGAATTTCATTTTTAAAATTTGCTCATTTCCCAGCCTTTTCCTATTCTTTTAATTAAAAAATACTATTAATGTTAGGCTCTGTATGTGTGGTAAAGGGAACATTGTTCCGAGTTTCAGGTTTCTTTGTGCAGCTGCCTTTGGAGTTAGCTCTGGGGATCTATAAGTTTTCAGTTCTTCCAAGATTGCATGATCTAAGGAGAGGTGTGTTTAATACTCTGGCCTGTGTTCTGGTCTGTGAATAACTCTTTCCTGCTTTGGAACTGTGACCAAGGTTCCCCTGTAAGTATAAGTATTGGTATCTGAGTGTTCTCCCCATCCTGTGATTGCTACCTGGATCTGTGTATGGGCAGTGCAACAAAAGTCTTGCTCCAAGAGTCAACAAAGGAGACTCCTATAATCTTCTTCTCAATAGTTGTCTGAATCCCCATTACTGTCTGTGGCTGAGAGCTCCAGAACCTTTTGCTGCTGATTCAGCTGTCATGGTGGGGCTTGCTTTGGTGTGCTGCTTTGCAATCCACTTCCACCCTGGTGTTCTCGATCTTCCATGTTGGCCTTCTGAGTCATTTTGGACTGAAAAATGATTTCACATCATCTTTTTGTGGGTTATGCTGCTCCAACATTGATTTTGAGGTGTTATATCATAGTTTTTTGGAGGGTACTTTGGTAGAGATTAGGTGGGTCTGTGTACCTTCTTTGCCATCTTGGCTCCACCTACTCCCTTTCCAGTTCTAATTCTCATTATGTCATTATTGCTTGTTTTCATTGTTTTGTCCACATTTGTGATTTCATCAATGTAGGGAGTGCCCAGATGCTGAAATTCCCTCATCCAATGCAAAGCCAAATTTTTATGCAACTTATATAGTCTTATAGGATTGCCTGAAGGCTACTGAAAGGTTAAGTGATTATTTCAGAGTTGTATGGTCAGTATGTGTGAAGGAAAGATTTGAATTTCCGTCTTTGGATATGGATACCAGTTCTCCATCCCCTGTTTCATGCTGCCTCTCTCTATGCATGCCTCCATTATTTTATGATAATTCTATATTTTATTACTTTATCCATCTATTGGACTATGAATACCATGAGAATAAATTGTTTAGTATGAGCTGGGCACTGTGCTAAGGTGCTAGGGTAAACAAATAGAAGCAAACAATACAGTCCCTGCCTTCAAGGAACTTATACTCCAATGAGAAAAGACAACACATAGAGGGGTATTAGAAGGCTGGGGATGGTAGTGGTCATGGTATGATAAGTCTGAGGGCAAAGGCCCTATATTATCTCAATTTGATATCTCCTCGATAGCCATCACAGTGCTCTGTAAGCTACAGATGTTTAATCAGTATTTGTTCTATTGAATGAAATACAAGAGCCTGGATATGACAATGCTTTGGAAACTGTGAAGTGCTATAGAAGTTAAGGACTGCCATTATTTTTATCAACATTTCTGCATGTGCCATCCTTATTAGCTGAAGAGGGGGCTTCGTGAGTTTGGCTGTCCTGTGATGGGCTCTAATGACTGAGAAAAGAGGAAAAGAGATGGGTGAGTTGAAAGGTTATCTTCATTTTATCCACATGTCCCTCAGATGGGATGGCTTCCCTTCCAGAGGCCAGGAAAGGAAATGCTATTGACCCTTTTACAAGCTGACTCTCCTTGCCTGCTCTCTAAATTCAGCCTGGAAGGCCTGGAAAGACTCCCTTTGGGTGGGGGAGGAGTTGAATGGCTCCCTCTAACTGACTAGCTGGGACAAGAGAGAGAAGAATCCTCTGAGTGAAACATGGCTTACCTTAATTACAAGGCAGAATTGGGAAAGGGGCTGGGCAGGGTAGTCCTCAGCCCCTAATTATCTCCTCTCCCCTCCACCCACTTCCTCCATGCAGTCTAAAATCCTGTTCTTTGCAATAAGAACTTGAAGGCTTTGCAAAACCTTTTCCACTCATTTCCCAAGGATCATAGATATAGAACCAGAAGGGTCCATAGAGATTGCCTGGTATCCAGCCCAGATAGAGGCAATGGGTAACATTGCAAGAGAAAGATTTGAACTCATTCCTCTGGTTGTAGACCTAGTGCTTTCACCACCCCACACTTCCTTTCTGACTAGAGGCATTCCAGGGATTTTTAACTCCTTTAAACAAGGGCAGGGCTTTTGTGGCTATTCATTGAGGTTCTAATGTTGAAAATGAGGAAAGTGATGGTTCTAATGTCTTCTGCCCACATCAGAGCACCTCTGGAGGATGATGTTAAGTTCTGGGTGCCACAATTTAGCAGGGCAATTAGATCATGAACTCCTTGAGAGCAGGAACTGTCTTTTGTCATTCTTTGTATCACCAGTGGTTGACACAGTGACTGGGACATAGTAGGGACTTAATAAATATTATTGACTGACTGAGAAACTGAAGTATATCTGGATGGTGATCAGGATGGAGAATGGACCATACCATGTGAGAATGAGTAGAAGGAAATTAGGATGTTTAGTTTGGTGATCACAAAGCTTGGAGATGGAGGAGCTATGATACCATGACAAATTTCAAGCATTTCAAGGACTGTGACAGAGAAGAAGACTTTGATTTGTTCTTCTTGGCCCTATAGAGTAGAATTAGGAGCAATGGAAACATCACGGGGGGGGGGCAGTTTTTGACTCCATATGAAGGAAAATCTCCCTGCAATCAGAGTTGCAAATAGGAATTTGCTCCCTTTGGCAGCAGTGGATTCTCTGTTGATGGAGAAATTGCTTCAAGCAGAAAGAGGATAACTAGTTATTGTATAAGAGAGTCAGTCCTTCTTGAATGGATTGAACTAGAAGACTTCCAAACGCCCTTTCAACTCTGAGTTTCTGCCATTCTCTGACATAGTAAAATCACACAGCTAATTGGTAATAGAGGCAGGTCATAAACTCAAGTCTTTTGTCCTTAAATCTCATTCCCTGTCCCCATACTACCTCATCCTTTTAAAACACCTCCAACAGATGGATGTCTAGCTTTTTTCTTGAACACTTTCTGTGATGGAAGACTCATTGACTCCCAAAGTTGTCCAGTCCATTGTTGGACAAGTTCTGATCACTAGAAAGGTCTTCTTTGTATTGAGCCAAATTGTACCTCTGTGTAACTATAGCCCCCTTATCTAGCTCTACCATTCTTCCTTCTCTCTTCATACAGGTTCTGTTTCAAAACTGGTAATTAGAAAAATAGGCTACAGGTGGTGGTCTGATATTTGCATATTTGTGCAGGTAGGTCTAGTTTTCATTGAGCAGCTAAATGAAAATTTGACTTGGAGGCCATCGATTATTGTTGTTAATAATAACTTTTCAAAAAGTGTGTGTCTCCCTTACAACAACTCAACAAGGTAGTTAATGGACATATTATTATTTCTACCTTTATGCCCTAGAGATCTTGCTCCCAAACCCAAATATCTTGATAGCTAAGGGTGCCGCCTGGTCTATTTCTAGTTGGCTCCAACCATGCTTCACCTCACACCCCAGACATCTTCTTGCCACAACTGCAAACTCTGAATGATTGGAACTTGCCACTGTTATGAGCCTTCTCTCTGCTCTTGCTTCCATTTTCCAGGTCTGAAACTATAATCAAATTAGTACCACCATTGCTACTGTAAACGGGTGTGTCAATCCCAATGGCTCCATCCTTGTGACTTTCCAAACCAAAAGATTGTTCCCTGGTCATCATTCCCCTGTTTGCTGTGCCCCCCCCCCCAAGATAGCATTGATTAAGCGCTTAACAAACACCATGCACTGTTCGAAGCACTGGGGAAGTCTGCAGCAGCATGATATGGAGATGACCAGGAAGTGGCATGGTTGCCTTAGGATAAGGGAAAAACTCATCTCTCAGAGTTTTCAATAGGGATTGGTGCGATCTATGGCCTTTGTGACTACAGCATTTGAAGGAAGTGGTCAGAAAGTTTGGAGGCCATGGGAAAGCCCCGTTATTAGAATGTTATTTCTTATGGCCAGGGATGTCTTATTTTTGCAATTATTCATGCAGTGTTTAGCACTGAGTTTGGTTCATAGTATATAATTAACAAATGCTCATGCATTTGTTTATTCCACTTTGCAGTAGAGGAAATGAAGTCTGGAGATGTTTAGTGAGTTGATCTAGATCTCCCAACTAGTATTTCCTAGGTGTCATCCTTATCTTTACTTCTATCTTACTTTCCCCAGGCTTCTAGATTTTTCTAAATCCTACTTGGCCTTCAAGAAGCAACACAAATCTCACCTCCTCCTAAGAAGCCTTCCTGAATATTCCAGCCCAAACCAATCTCTTGCTTTTCTGAACTTCTATTGCAATTAGAAGTAGTACCTACCTACTATTTCATTACTTTCTTTTTCTTTTTTAAACCCTTACCTTCCCTCTTCGAGTCAATACTGTGTATTGGCTCCAAGGGTTAGAGTTAGGGTTTAGGGTTAGAAATCCTCGAGAATTTAGGGTTAGGGTTAGAGTCAATACTGTGTACTGGCTCCTAGGCAGAAGAACGGTAAGGGCTAGGCAATGGGGGTTAAGTGACTTGCCCAAGGTCACACAACTAGGAAGTATCTGAGGCCAGATTTGAACTATTTCATTACTTTCCAATATTCTGGCTCTTAAGCAATTAGGACCAGCAGCTCCCTAAGGGCATTGCTGATGTATATTCTTTTTCTTCTTTCACCCCCCAGGCTTGGTAGCCAGTGGGGTTGGCTTGCTTCCCATAGATCCGATTTCAGATCTATGCCTGAAAATAGATCTATGACTTAAGATCCATGAATTAATCCATCTGAGCCTACCAAACCTGGGCCACGTGAGACCCCCACGCTGCCAGTGCTGTCTCCTGGGCCCTTTAAATTGGTCCCGGATGAGAAAGAGAAGCGCATTTATAATTTAGCTCGTCGTGGCCCAGAGCTCTCCTCCGTGGGAGCACCCTCTTCAATTACAACTTCCCTGTAATAAGATGAGGGATGAACGGGTGAGAAAGAGGCCTGCCGGAATGAGACATGATAAATCAGCTGGCTCGGGCAGCAGTGGGTGAGGCCCCAGCCCTCTGCCCACCTACCCCTTGCTGTCTTTCTTATTTCAATAAGTGAGTCTGACGAAGAAATTTTAATTGCATGCGATGAGGCGGATGCCCATGTGCCACGGTAAACACCAGGAAGCCTGCCTTAGCTCATCCTTTCTCTTCGAGTTGGAGATACCTCCAGAGGAACAGGCAGGGCTATGCCCGACCGTCCCCTTCCCACAGCGTCTTTTCTTCCCATTTGTTTGAAGGCTGTACGTTCGTTCCTTCGTTCGAAGCTGTTCCCCAGGCCCCCTCTGGGCTCACGTGGCTCTGGGTGTGTTACTCACCAGCCCCGGAGTCCGAGGGAAACATGCCAATTTCCGAGGTGCCTTTGGTCAAGGGTGACTGAGTGTCAGCCGGCAATTATATGATTTCAGTGTAATTCACTTGGGGCTGGGAGGGGGAAGCCCGGCCTCGGGAGCCCGCCTGCCTGCCTTAAAAAGATTGGCGTTGCCATCTGATTAATTTCCAAACTTTGGAAGCCCTCACTTCTGCTGCCCGAGCCTGAGACACGACACTGACATTTCCGGCCTTGCCGGCGGGCGGCTTTATAATTGAAGTCCTGGGCTCTGGGGGGAGGACCGCTGCCGCTGTATAGTGTCTTTGTCTTTCCACCTCTCCTTATTACCAGGCACGCGCTCTGCTTGCGGTATCCCCTTTGAACCCCTCTCCCAGGTAGCGAGCGAGGCATAGGGGGAAAGAACCTTGGCTTTGGAATGGGGAGATTTGAGGTTCTTTCCTAGATGAGCTACTCACTAATGGTGTGACCACAGGCGAAAATCGTTCATTACCTAGGCTACCTCTCCAATTAAACGGGAATATTAGCCCCCCCCCTCCTTTAAAGATTATTGCCAGGATCCAAGGAGATGATCTGTGTGATAACCGTGGACAGTGGTACTATTGGGAGTCAAAAAACCTGAGTTCAAGTCTCATCTATGCTTCTTACTACCTCTATAAAATAAAAATGTCCATCCTTATTCAATTAATGTTTGCCAAGAAATACGTAATTTTGATATTACAATAATTCCAATCAGAACTTCACATTGTAACATTTAAAAATAAATGGAAAATTAAACATAAGTTAATAGCAAGTTAGCCATATATAAATAATTATTATATAAAATGATAGAACTATGTATTATATAAAAACAATATAACTTTATATAATTATATATAACTATATATATATATATAAAACAATTAACAAAAAATGTCTTTAATGTCTTGGTCAAAATTGCAAAAATACTACAAAGAATCAGTCCCTTTTAGGTCTGGTCTCAGAAGATTTGAGTTCAAGTCCCAGTTTTGCTTCTTAATACCTGTGTGACTTTGAGCAAGGAATATCCCTACATTGGGTCTCAGTTTCCCTCTCTGTCAAATAATGGGAATGGATGAGATGATCTTCAAGGGCGCTTCCATTGTTTAACAGACTAAAGACTCAGTCTGGGACTGGGACAGCTCTATCTGCCAGCAAACTCAGAAGGAGGCTTGAATCAGAACAAGTAACCAGAGAATGATTCCATGATTCTCAATGGCACAGAACTTTATTTATCAGGTAGTTTTAAGAGGAGTGTGTAGTAGGGGGGGGGGGGAGGGGGCGGAAGTAGTGTGCAATTAGGGATTGTGGAGGGAATAGCTCCAGCATATGTAATTTCAGATCCTGGACAGCGCCCTCTGGCTTTACACAAATTAAAGTTTATACACTCCTCCATTATTGACTGTTTCCTGTATCAAGAACTAAAGCAATGTTCTCTTGGATAGCGATCTGATGAGCTTTTCAGGGATTTGCTGGTGCTAATGTAAATTTGGGGCAAAAAACCTAGAAGAGATTCCTTCTCTCTGGGTTTCACTTTCCTTGTCTCTATATTGAAGAGTTTTCTTAAAGAAGTCAGAGCAAAAAAAAGATCATATATGTGTGTGTTTACATAATGCACAAACACAATCAATTATGGCTTTATTAAATGAACTTTTATATTAAATAAAATTATTATTTAATAATAGCATTTTCTCTAATGTTATAAGATTTACATATGTGATCTATTCTTTTTCTTTCTTTCTGTTTCTGTCTTTACCTCTTTTTTCTCTGTGTGTATGTATCCATCTTTCTCTATGTGTATTATAGGATTTTTAGTGATGTTTTAAGCTAATAATATTTAAGACAGCTCTAAAATTTTTGTATTACTCTGTTGTACATGCATGTACATGCTTGCAATATAAGCACATACAAACATATATACACACAACAAATAACAATCCATACATACATGTGAACATGCATACATATATGACTGGATGTATGATTACATTGGCATAGAGAACTCCCAAAGAGAAAATTCCCTCTGCCAATACAGGTCCTATGTAATTAGAAATTTGCTCCCCAGGAACTCTCTTTCCCAACTTCCCATGTTCCTTCTTATGTTATATGCTAATGTGGGGAGGATATAAGTTTTGTGTAGCTCTGCCCTGGCTCTCTTTTCACCTGGTGGTGGCTGCAGAGGTGGGGTGAGGTGAGAGGCAGGAGAATTTTACTCAGGTTTTTACTTTTGTTCTTTTTATTTTCTTCTACTTCAAATGATTACTAATAAACCTTATAAGATATGATACTTGGAGTTAATGGATATTAATTTAAATTTTACAGTCCTCATTTGCTCTACAGTTCCAAGTTGGCTAGGGCATTGGGGTGGACAGTGACTTGCCATGTTATATATGCAGAGGCAAGGCTTAAATCCTAATCTTTCTGACTCCAAGGTCAGCTCTCTACCACATTACTCAAAATATTCACAGCAGCATTAAAAAGCCTAAACAAATGGAAGCAAAGTAGTTCTCTATTGATTGGAGAAAAGATTACACAACCATGTTCTATAAGTATAGTGTACTATTATTGTGCCATAAGAAACAATGAATATGAAAAATCTAGAGAAATGAAAGAAGACTTGTATGAATTGATACAGAATGAAGTAAGCAGATCCTGAAGAATAATAAAAATGTAAATGAAAAGAACACTCAAAGGAAAGTCAGATTGAGTAAATGTCATGTCAATAACAATTTTTAAGGATCTGCTGTGTACCAGACATTGTAAATGATTGTAAAATAACTCATTCTGGTCCCAGAGAATAGACACATGAAACACATTTCCCTCCTTTACACAGAAAGGTAAGAGACTGTGGATACATAACATTGCCTACATGGTCAAACATCATGGCTGGTTTGATTGTTTTTTTTTTTCTTAAAATTTTTTTCTTTCTTTTTCTTTTTCTTTTTTTTACAGAAGATAATTCTGTGGAGGTTACTGTGATAGAAATATATAAATATTAAATATTAAACAAAAATTTAAAAATAAAGTTTAAAAAATTTTAGGCAATTGAGGTTAAGGGACTTGCCCAGAGTTACAAATCTAGGAAGTATCTGAGTTCATATTTGAACTCAGGACCTCTTATCTCTATGCTTGGCTCTCTCCCATTGAGCCACCTAGTTGCCCTGAAGTGCTTTTTAAGGGGGTTCTAAACCTTGTTTGTGTCATAACACCTTTGGCACTCGGTTGAAACCTATGAACCCCTGCTCAGAATAATATAGACACATAAGATAAAATATATAAGATTATCAAGGAAATCAATTATATTGAAATACAATTATCAAAAAAAATTTTTTTACATTCAATTGTGCCACAGTGTATCTGTCTCTGTGTACAATGTTCTCCTGGTTCTGCTCCTTTCACTTTGCATCAATTCCTGGAAGTCCAGTTTACATGGAATCCCTCCAGTTCATCATTCTTTCATAGCACAATAGCATGTGTTCCATCACCATCTTATACCACAATTTGTCCAGCCATTCCCCAAGGGTTTAAAAAAAAGATTCATGGACCTCAAGTTAAGAATTCTTTTTTTTTTAAACCCTTACCTTCCATTTTAGAATCAATACTGAGTGTTGCTTCCAAGGCAGAAAAGCAGTAATGGCTAGGCAATGGGGGTTAAGTGAATTGCCCAGGGTCACACTGCTAGGAAGTGTCTGAGGCCAGATTTGAACCCAGAACCTCCCATCTGTAGGCCTGACTCTCAATCCACTGAGCTACCCAGCTGCCCCCTCAAGTTAAGAATTCTTGGAGATGATTCTAAGGTATTTTTCCAGCTCTATAAGTTGAGGATACAAGGCAATCACTGTATCGACACAACCACCCCAACCCCCTAATCCAAGTGGAGGGTGAACATTTTAGCAAGCCCTTTCTGATGCTGAGCATCCAGACGTTTCTAAATGGGAATGAGAATGTAAATGGGAATAGATATGTGTTTGTTCTAGGAACATGTATCCCATGGGTGTTCTTGCCTGGAGCCTTGGCAGGAGAGAAGAAGGGGGATGTTGTCTATGCCTGGTAGGATATAGGAGAAGAAAAACTGAACCATGTCTTCCTCAGGTCATTTTGGTGACACATAGATAATCTATGTCCACATGCCTGCATCACAACTCTTCAGCTTCAGGTACCTTCATCTTCACTGCATCCTATCCACCAAGAAGTCTGACTGAACCTTAAAATCACAGTCTCTCAGCACTTGGAAGGACTATGGAGGATATCTAGTAAAACTTCTCCCTCCTGACCCCAAACAATGTTAGAATTTCTTAGAGAGGATATACAACAGGTAGTTACCCTGACTTTGTTTGAATATTTTCAGTGCTAGGAAATTCCCTCCCTCTCAGGGAAGCTTATCCTATCATTGGACGTCAATGGTTGTTAGAAAATTCTTTGCTCAATTGAAATTTACTTTCATGTAACTCCTTCCCATTACTTCTAGTTTCATCCTCTGGGGCCTCTGGGGCCAAGCTGAACAATCTTTCCATCTCAGGATGCCACCATAAATATTTAAAGTCAGTAATCATATCTCCTTCACCCCCCAAATTTCCTCCAGGCTAAGTACTCCTTGTTCTACCCTACATCAGGTTAGTTTTGACCTGAAGAAGATACATGGGGGACAAGTTTATTGGGTCCACAGTGTTGTCCATAGTTATTCTTCCTGCTCTTTCAATTTATATTGTTCCCTGAAGGTAGACGTACATTTATTAAAGTCTCTATTCTCTACAAAAGGGGAGGAACAAGACTTGCAATACTCACCTAACAAAAATATTTTTCAAACTTGAAAGTGCTATATAAATGTAAATTATTATAGTCTCCTGAATAAGCTTACTCTCTAAAACTGTCTTCTTAATGTGTCCTTCTGATCATATCATTCTTCTGCTTTAACAGCCTTCAAATGCTTTTCATTTGCCTACAGGATAAGTCAAAACTCTTCATCAGGCCTTCAAATCAGGCTCTTCACATTCTATCCCCAGCCCCTCTTCTCAATCTTCTCTCCCATTTTCCTCTGTACACTTGCCAAACTGGATGACTTCCTGTTTCTAAAGCAAGGCACCCAATGGACCCCAATGTTTGTGGAGAGCCAGAGATTGGGGGAATGGGCAGGATAACAAACAGCAAAACTTCAGTGACATCAAATCCTCTTCTCAGTGTATAGTAACTCTTGGGCTTGACATTCATCTTCTATGGTGGAGGGCGGAGGGGAAAGAAGAGATAACTTATGTGTGGCTGTGCGTGAATGTTCTCTTCCTGCACTCATGAAGACGGATGTCGGAAAGGGGAGGAAGTCTTTGTGCTGTCCATAGCCATATTGAAACTGTTCATTGCAAATGGGAATAGATCTGTGTTTGTTCCATGTACATGTATCCTGTGTGTATTGCTGCCTGGAGCCTTGGCAGGAGGAAAGAAGGGGGTGTTGGCCTATGGCCAGTAGGATATAGGAGGAGAACTGGATTGAGAATTAGGAAGCATATCTGAGATCCAAGCTTTGTGTGATGAGGCTCAAGTCACATGTATGATTCTCATTATGGAGCAGCTATAGTTACATTTTTTATGACCAGTGGAGTTTCTGACCCCTGATCTAGACTAACCCATGACCCCAATACCCATCTTCCAAATGGTTCCCCTTGGTCTTAGAAAGACTAAGTAAGTTCATGAGTTTTCTGGGAGTAATAATTTGTCCAAATAAATGACTTTAAATGGTAGCTATTTCTAGGTAGGAAAGAGGAGCTATCTGGGAGACAATGCTGTAGAATATTCATTGTATATTTTTAGTTTCAATCTGTTTTACTTCTGCTTTTCAAGACCCTATGCAACTTTTTTCCTATTCCTCTACAAAAAGAAAAAGAAACAAAAACACTTTCTGTGAGGCCCCAAACACAAGTAACTTAATAGATTCCAAAGATAAATATAAATGATTTTTTGATTATTCATCATCTCTGATTACTTGTCCCAGAATCATAGTATATTAAAATTTCAAAACTGGAAGAGATCTTAAAAGTCATTCAGTCTAAACTGTAGCTGATCGAGATCATTTTTCTCTAACATACTCAACTAGCAGTCATCTAATCTTTTGACTACCATGTCATAGTGTTGACTTATATTCCAGGATTCTGTTCTTCAGCAGGCAAGTCTTTCAGATCTTTTTCACTTAAATTGCTGTTTGGTTACAGTGCTCCTATTCTATGTTTATGAAGTTGAGTCTCTCAACTTAAGTATAGACTTTATGTTTATTTCCATTGAATTTCATTTTATTGCTACTTCCCCTAACAGCTCACAGATTTCCAGTCTTTACTTCACATTTGGACATTTACTTATACTATCATCAACATAATCATCATCACTTTCATCATCATCATCATACCTTTGACTCTCAGAGCTGGAAGAGATCTTAGAGGTGATCCAGTAGAGACCTTTACTAAATTCAAGAAATCTCTCTACAGCATCCCTAGACATATCTAACGATAGAGTCCATAAGGAAGACCATTCCAGATCATAATTAACTTATGACTATTTAAAACCTTTAAAATTTTTGTTCTACTCCATTCAGTTTAACAAATGTTTATTAAGAACCCGAGGGAACATGACACTATACTTAATGCAGAGAAATTTTATGGAAAGATGCAAAGCTTGGCTCAGGGAATGGGAAGAAACCAGGTCCTTTATGTACCTTGAGGGTTTGTTCTAGAGCAGGGTTGGGGAACTTTTTTGGAGTTTGAATGCCCAGAGGGCAAATTCAAGTTGTCCATTAGCCCCTGGATTAGGAGAGAGAGTTGAGGGAGAAAATACTTGCTTTGGGCAGCAGGACAGAGGAGTGGGGCATGCAATAAATGTCCTCAGGTTCTGGGAAGAGGGGGAATGGAGCAGCTTCCTGAGTGCCAGCTCTGAATGGTGCCACTTCTTCACCAATGCTGTCTCGGAGAATAGGGATAATAGTATCTTTAATAGTTACCCTACAGGTGTTTTGTGAAGCTCAAATGACAATGTACAAAGCACCATATAAATGGTGGTGGTTGTTACTGCACAGGTGGAGAGCCTTTCTTCAGGAAGATAATGGCTTATTATTATTATTGGAAATGGCTCTTTTAAATGATCAGGAAACATTATCTAGGGTCAACATAGGACCTGTTTTTACTACTATGGTGACCCCCATGCTGAGCCTGGAATCTGGAATCTGCATTTCAGACTGCATTTCATACATGTTGAAGATGCTACTAAGATACTCTCATGAAACTGCTCTGGGATATATCTCCATCAGTGGGGATGGTCTACTCTGAATCATTCATACTTATTCATCTAGAATTTTTGAGTCCCGTGACACAAATTTGTATTGTGGCTGGCAGTTGTTCAATCTGTGACCAAGTCTGAAGCTAGAACTTGGGGGTCAGTGTGCAGATCAGTGACCAGTCAGGGCTCAGGCTAGCACCAGGATCAAGACTAAGTCTGGGGTCAAGTGTTAGGGTTCAGGATCAGTCTGTGATCAGGCTCAGGAGTCTGGAATCAGAGTGGTCATGGGTCAGTTTGTGGTCAATGTCAGATATCATTCTATGACAAGGGTAAAGGGTCAGTGGAGGCTCAAGGGTTAGGGTTAGGGTTATAGGTCAATCTGGAGTCATTGGCAGAGATCAGCCTATTGTCAGGGTCATGGCTCAGACTATACCTGAAATCAAGGCTTAGTCTACGACTCGAGTCAGTGCTTAGCCAGGGGTTGAGGACAGGGTTCAGTAGGGGCTCCGGGTCATAGGTCAGTTTGTGTTTATTATCAGAGGTCAATCTGTGGCCAGAGTCATGGTTGAGTCTGCGGCTAAGGTCAGGTCACACTGGGCTTAGGGTCGGGGTCAGGATAGGGATGGGTTCAGGACTCCGTCCTTTCTACCTCTGGCATTCGAAGATTCCTCCCAGTTCAGACATCCTGGATTCTTGGATTCTATGATCCATCAAACATCCTGCCAGGCTGCTCTGGTCCCAGGGACTCTGGAAAATGGAGAGACTGTGGTCATGCTTGGCTTTTGCCCCGCTCAGCTGCTGTGCCTCCCAGAGCTGCCTTGGCCCCATCTCCACAAAGATGTCTGCAGAAGGGTTTCCCCTGTCCAGGCCTTTCCTACACCATGTATGACACAGGCTGCTGGTGGGTGGGGGTTGATTGGGGGGGATTCCTTTGTCGCCAGCTCCTCTCTGGGCCTAGGGATTTTGCAAGCCCAGGAAGAGGGGACACGGTCCCTGCGGCCACGGCAGCCTATTTAAATGCTCCATTGGAGAGGGATTAAGGTTTATGCAAGGTCACTGGGGATGTGATAATTATAATCACAGGTTTTTGGCTTCGCAATGACAGCCATTTGTTATTTTCGCTCGAGTAATTCCCCGCCGCTGGAGCTGTTGACAAGCGTGCACTGATTTAGTGGCCTCGGCCCCCCCTCCCGCCATCCCTCCCCCTCCCTGGTCCCCAGGCAGCGGCAGCTCTGAAGGCTGACATCTCCCAGTGGCCTCACAACTCCCAGTATCTCTTCCATTGGTGAATCCACCGAGGAGCACTGCACATAGTTTATAATGGCCTCTAGAGGTGGGCTGAGAGAGAGAGACAGACAGACAGACAGAAAGACAGAAAGACAGACAGAGAGAGGGGAAAGAGAGAGGAGGAGAGAGGGGGAGGATAGAGACAGACAGAGAGACAGAGAGACAAAGGGGGAGGAGAGATGGAGAGGGAGAAGGAAGACAGACAGACAGACAGACTGACTATGAAGAAGCAGTCTGGGAGTGGGATAGTGGAAAACGCTTTGGATCAGGAATCAGGAGGAATCATGTTTCTGTTCAGAGCCCTGCTACTAATTCATTGGTTGTCTCTGGGTATCCAAATTAGCCCCCTGAACCTCAGTTTGAATCTGTAAAATGGGAGTGATAATACCTGCCCTTTTAGTTTCAAAGGATTGTCTTGAGTATCAAATAAGATCATGCATATAAAATGCATTGCCATTTAAGATATTAATATGTTTTGTTAAATTTGAAAATTTTGTTACCAGGAGGTTGACTTCAACAATATATTACTATCAACTATAACAGAGGAGGCTATGATGTGATCTGACTTAGGGGTGCTATATCCCCATGGACTGTCACAGGTCCTCATAAAAGAAATGACATTATAGTGTTATCATTGAATTGTCACTATCCTAGGAGGCAGGAGATCTTGGTCTAGTCCTTCTTCTGTTTCTATCTATATTTGTGACCTTGAGTAAGTCACTTCTCCAAATATGAGTTTCAGTTTTCCCATGTATAAAATGAGTAGGTGGGACTATTTGGTCTCAGGTCCTTTCTAGCTATGAAAGTCTATGTTTAGGGTTCTGTGTTCTAAGTGCTTTTCAACTCATGGCATTCTCTCGTCAGTGCCTGACACATAGAAGGCCTTTATTAACATTTGTTGAATTTAAGTCTCAGTTCTGAAATTCTATGTTCTATGTTCTAAGGACCCTCACAGGGTGGCTGGTATGCTGTGCTTGAAAGTCCAGTTCAGCTCTGACAGTGGGTGCTTTGTGTTCTAACCTTCCATCACTATGACTGCTAATATTTTTCTTTATAAACTCTAACATCCTAAGCAGATATAAAAGGATTATTGCCCCCATAGATGAAATTTCAAATTATTGGTGTCTTATAACTTGTCTTGATGCAAGACATTCCTGCTTCAGCACACTGCTCCTGGACAGCTCCCACCCTCAGCTAGGCCAGAGCATGACCCTTGGTCACTGTGATGTCCATGCCTGCCTAGAATGGTCCCCCATTTTGGAGGCTCTGATGAATGGCTGTGTTTAAATCCATCAGACTGAGCAAAGGCATCAGAGGAAGAACATTTTTTAAAAAATTGCTATCCCTCCCCTTGATGGCTCCTCCTTCCCACAATCTCTCTGTTTGTCTCTCTCCTCACATGCCTGTTGCCTCTCTTTCCTGATGGATGTGCCTTTATTTTGTTTGTTTTCGCAATCAGAGGTAAGAGCCCTTTAATATATATTAAATGGTGATAAATAGAGAATACTTGATGGCTTTGGCCTGATGTGACATTTGTCTTTAAGAGAGAGGAGATTGATAACTCCCTGGCAGAGCAAAAAGCAGGCAGAATCCCCTAAGAGAGGAATCTGCTTCTGGGGGAGCCAGATTTCTTTGTGTATATACTTTGGGGGTCACACTACTTCTGGGTTACTGCATCCCTCTAAGTTTTGCCCTATGGAAATTGATGTGAACCTGTACCTCAAAACACACTGACCACCCAATCTAGGCTTTATATCATGTTCCCCTTTCTCCTGATTATCACCCCCCCCCCCCAATCCTAGCCCCTATCATTCCTTCCTGATCTGGGATGCATTTTAGATAGATAGGTGAGGAGGTGGAGAATCATGAAATCTATGATTTCCTTTTGAACTAGAATGGACCTTGCTCATTCAATTCATTCATTCGTTCATTCATTCAATTATTACAAGACTAAAGTGTTTGCATTTTATCCTGTAGGCAATGAGGAGCCACTGAAGGTCTTTAGTTTGTAGTATAACATGACCAGATCTCTGTGTCAGTAAGGCACAAACTGTGTGAAACTAAGTTAAAGAGGGTTTGAAGTTGGAGGAAGTAGAGTCAGGAAGACCAAGTAGGAGGCTGTTATAATAGTTCAGGCAGAAGGGAAAGAGAGCCTGAACTGGAGTGGCAAATGGGTGAGGAGAGAGAGAGAGAAAGCTGACACAATATCCAGAATCCTCAGTTTAAAGTTGGAGGACATGCTTTAAACCCAACCTTGCATTTATAATCTGTGTGACTGTAGGCAAATCACTTAACCTCTTAGCCTTGGTTCTTTCCTCTGTAATAAGAGAGGGTTAAATCTGATGATCCCTCTAAGATTTCTTTGGTATGAATAGTATAATATGATATAAATGACCTTATGGCATAAGGAAAGTAGAATCAACAGGTTTGAATGTAAGATGAACAAGGTGTAAAAGTCAAAGATGACTCAGAAATTGAAACCTAAATGAGGATGAGAATGATGGAGCCAGTCAGAGAAATGAGAGTCAGGAGGAGCAGGAGGGAGAATGGAGATAAAGGCACAGTTTCTATCCTCAAAGAATTCACATTCCAGTTAAGGAATGTATTATCCAGCCTGCTTCTGAAAAGGATTAATACAAGTTAAGATAGTATGTAAGCAAATACCAAATTAATAATGGGTATAGCGTGTGAGTGATGTGGGTAATCAATAGAGAAAGACAGAGACCCTATTATCATGTTTTTTTTTTACAGATGAGGAAACTGAGACTCATGGATGTTAAATGACTTGCCCAAAGTTCTTTGGATAGTAAATTGTAGAGCCAGAATGTGAACCTAGATCCTCTGACTCCAAATCCAGCATGTATTTGGAGCAGGCAGGGCAGGTGGGTGGGAATTGGGCTGTTTTAAAGGATGAAAAGAATTTGAACAGGGATATGTTAACACAGAGGACTCTCCATGAAGGAGAATGAAGGCTTAGAGGTTGGAAAAAAAGCTAGTTGTGAGCCAAAGAGAAAGAAAGCTAAATGATGTTGTACACTCTGAATGGTTGTTAGTTTGGCTCTGGGCTTGATCTTCCAAGTGTGTTATGGCTGAATAGGACAGGATGGATAAATTAGCTCTGGTGGCTTGTTCTGTTTGGCTTCACTCCATAGAGCTAGAAACCCTGGACCCACCCACTGCTCAGGCTCTAGGAAGATCAGTTTATGAATCAATAAGAGCACTCAGTGAGCCTCTCTGCACTCCTAGATAGGTGTACAGCTCTGACAGGAAGACTAGAGAAAGAAGAGACACAGTCTCTACCCTTGAGGAATATCAGAAAATATCCTGTAACATATGTTGGAAGGTACCTTAGGGTTAATCTGGTTTAGCTCTTTCATTTTACAAAAAGAGAAACCAAGACCTGGAGGAAGGGAATGACTCATACAACATCACACAAGGAGATAATGACAGAATTGGGATTACAGTTCAGATTTCCTGCATTGTAGCTCAAGGTGCTCCTTGCACATTTACACGTATGTGAACACACTCATATGCATTCACAAATTCTCTTGCATATGCACTACATATACACAAATGCAGAATTAGCTTATTGTGAGTCAAAGATCAGCTTGGATGAGCTTTGAGAGGAGGTTGAGAAGCTTTACCCCAGGGCGGCTATGGATCATGGATATCTTTTGTCGCTGAATTTCATGAAATGAAGATTTGGAGAGGTTCTGACTTACATCAGTGGAAGAAACACCAATGGGGATGACATCACAGGTCTCTGGATGTTCTCAGTCATGGTATTACTCCACCATTGTCAGAATTAGAAGCTTTCATTGTGAATTGTCAATTCATAACTAAAAACTCCGGCAAGTCTATTCAGGAAGCAAAGCAAAAACTCATCAAAAGCTATAAAAGCAAAACAGAACAAGCAGTCATAGTATGGCTACAGAGCCCAGTCATTGATTAACTATTTCTACTCCCACCCTTCTCTGGCTTCAAGGGGCTCTGATTCCATTGCTGGTGTTCTCTGTACTTGGTACCAAGCTCTCCATACTATAGAATATCCCATTTCTGATAGTTCCAGGTATGTAAATCTAATTCCTACCTCCCATTGCCCCCCCAAATGGACTGGGAACCACAGAAAGAATCTTGAGCTAGGACGGAGGGGACCTGAGTTGGAATGGATAGGTAGATGTTTCTATCTTTTCATGTATGAGTGTGTATTATCTCTATCTCTGTCTTCATGGATGAGTCATGACTGGACTCTGACTCTGATGGGGCAGTTGCAATCCTTCATAAGGACCAACACTCTAAATAACTGTGACATCTCAGAAGTTTGTCTCTCTCACCCATAAATATCTCCTGTTTGTGGCCCTCTAGTCTCTGTATCCTCTGATCTTTCTGTCTTTGTCTGTCTGTTTCTTTGTCTCTGTCTCTGTCTCTCTCTCCCAACCTCAGTCTTTCCTGTCCTCTATCTAAAGGGAATAAAACATCAGAGAAAGAGTAACCGCTGGGTCTCTAATGGTAGAATTTCAGAAATTATATACAATTTGAAGCCTGCAGGGGATCTATTTTGGGGAGGTGTTTTTTCTAGAATTCCTTTTATCTCACTGTCCCAGTAATGCCTGACTTAGTCATGTCCCACAGCTGATTTTACTTGTGTTTTCCTGATTTGCCATCTAAAATTACAGAATGCTAGAATTTAGAGATTATCTAATTCAAATTCCTCATTTTTAGATATGGAAACAGTAGTACAGAGCATGGAAGTGACTTGCTCAAGGTCATGCAAGCTGAAACATGTCAGAGAATCCAATTCTTGTAACTAAATCCTGGGTAATGTCTTTTCCATAACTACCGTAGGACCTTATTTTCATAATGGAGTCATGGAACAAAGCATTCTGCCATTTTATGTTAAGTATTTGTCCAATCAATAATAGTTGTCTTCTCAAAATACTCCTAGACTAAATTTTTCTAAATTGAATCCTATGCCAAGTAGAGCTCACTGATTAAAGAGAACCTGTGGATAGAGGGAAGAGTCATCTTACAAAGCACCACCTACCTGGCAAGTTGGGATTTTCTTAAAGCAACCCCCATCCCCAGGAGTGAGTGGCAGCATGATATTGTGAAAAAAGCACTTAGGAACAAGAAATCTGAGTTCAAGTCCAGGCTTAGACATTTACTAACTGATACATTGGCAAGTCCTTGTCTTTGAAGCCTCAGTTTCCTCAGATGTAAAAGGGGGATAAAAATACTTGCAGTCCCCACCTTCCAGAACCAGTGTGTAGAAAGTACTTTGTAAACCTTCAAACTGATTTTAATAGTATTGTATATTTCCATCCCAGTGGGGATGGGGCAGGGATAAGACACTGAACTATTCAGCTCCAGGAAAGCAGTTTCCACTCAGGTGCAAAAGCAGGACAGATTGTTTTGGCAAGAGAGATACTACAGAACTGAATGACTTTCCTGCCTCTCTGCATCAGTAAAGTTCCCAGCTCACTGGAAGGTCATTGATGGACGGATAGGTGGCATCAAATATGTAAATGCCAAGTGTTCACTCCTGTTATCAACATGACAAACCTCTGTGGTTGGCTTCCTAGAAAAAATACCCCTGCCAGGACTGGTAATAGATAGATGCCAGGCAGGCTTTCTTGGGATGGCGAAATTGACAACCAAGCAACAGAGAAATTGAATGCCACTGGGAAAATATGGTGGGACCTTCTCTCATTTAATCAAATAAAATGCATTTTAGTAAGAAAAAAAATCTACAGAAATCTTATCTATGGCTCCTTCCTGCTACCTCCTCCCTACCAACAAACCTCAAACAAACAAATAAACAAAAGAGTTCCTAATATAGCAGGCAGGGGAATTCATCCCAGAGATGCATCACTGATTTTTTCTGTAACTGAGCTGTAGCTTCTGACATAAAAGAATCTGCTTATTTGATTCATTAAGAGAAGATTCAAACTTGTGATTCTATACACCATTTCTCTGCATTTTCTCTTTGCCAACTTTGATAGAGACATACTTAACTAGTGAGGCTTTTTTGTAAGATGTAGCTTATTGTAGGCATCGCTGTCTACAGAGTAGGAAAAGCTGGATATGGAATGAGAACTAGATTTCAATTCAATTCTTGCTCTCAGTCCTTAAGATCCTAGCTACAGAGGTGGAGGGAACTATAGATGTCATCTAGTCCAAGGCCCCTCGTTTGACAGATGAAGAAATGGACACCCAGTGAAGTTCACTGACTTCCCCAAGGTTTCATGGGCAGTAAATCAAGCAATGGGACTAAAACCCAGGTCTTCTGACTCCAGAAACTTTTTTCTGTATATAGTGGCTTCTTCACTGTGTCACCTGGGGCAAATCACTTTAGTCTCTGAGCCACAGTTTCTTTATTTGTAAAAAGGGATGATAGGGGGACTTCCGGTTAAGATGGCGGCTTAGAGAAAGCTGAAGTTCAGATCTCCGGAAAACCCTTCCCGACCGATCTCAAACTAGAAGCTCCTAAGGCACCGAAATTCAAAACGATCAACAGCACAGACCCTGGGAACCCTCCTCCTGGACCTGGACCCGGTTCAAAAGGTACGGCTCCCCTTAAAAGCCAGAACCCGAGATCCCTCGGACCTCAGGGGTAGGAGCGCAGAGTCCAAGGCTCCCGGAAGCAGCAGCGGCGCGGGGCTCAGAGAGCAGGGTCTGAGGAACAACAACCCTCAGGGTCTTCTACCCAAGTCCCAGTCCGGGTGAAAGTTACTGCCTGGGGCTTCCGCTGCAGAGAGCCAGTCGGTCCGGGTGAAAGTTACTGCCTGGGGCCTCCGCTGCAAAGAGCTGGTCGGTCCGGGGGAAAGTTACTGCCTGGGGCCTCCGCTGCAGAGAGCTGGTCAAAACAACAGCAACCCTCAGGGCGGGCAAGACAGCCTCACGGGCTGGATCCTGCTATCCAAGTCTCAGTGAAAGTCTGTGCTCTCGGAGCTTGGGGAAGCGGCAGCCCATCCCCCCGCAGGCCGACGAAACAGACTCACGGCCAGCGATTCTGAAGGCAACTTCCGGAAATCGAGCCAGGGGGAGAGTGTGGCCTCGTGGTCCGACCCTTCCATTCCAGTTCCAGTGAGGCATATTCAGTTTAACCCAGGGAACGCTCTTAGAACCAACATCTGCCCAGGACTAAAGCCTCTGATCACCAGACAAAGACAAGAAAAGCCAATCCTCCACGTCCAGAGATGACAAACTCCACAGAAGCACCGAAGCCCCAAAATACCAAGAAAAATAAGAAGAAAGGGGCGACTCTGGACACATTCTATGGAGCCAAAATACAAAATACAGAGCAGATAGAAGAAGATATACAAGAAAATTCTCCAAAATCCTCCAAAGGAAATAGAAACTCTCCACAAACCCATGAAGAATTTGAATCAGAAAGGACCAAAAAGATGGAAGCCCTCTGGGAGGAAAAGTGGGAAATGATGCAAAAGAAATTCACGCATCTACAAAACCAGTTTGACCAAACTGTAAAAGAAAACCAGGCTTTAAAGCAAGAACTAATAAAGCAAAGCCAAAACACCAAGAAATTAGAAGAGAACATAAAATATCTCACCGACAAGGTGATAGATCTGGAAAACAGGGGGAGAAGAGAAAATTTAAGAATAATTGGACTCCCAGAAAAGCCAGAAATAAACACCAAACTGGACATGGTGATACAAGATATAATCAAAGAAAATTGCCCAGAGATTCTAGAACAAGGGGGCAATACAGCCACTGACAGAGCTCACAGAACACCTTCTACACTAAACCCCCAAAAGACAACTCCCAGGAATGTAATTGCCAAATTCCAAAGCTATCAAACAAAAGAAAAAATCCTACAGGAAGCCAGAAAAAGACAATTTAGATATAAAGGAATGCCAATCAGGGTCACACAAGACCTTGCAAGTTCTACTCTGAATGATCGTAAGGCATGGAACATGATCTTCAGAAAGGCCAGAGAGCTGGGTCTCCAACCAAGAATCAGCTACCCAGCAAAACTGACTATATACTTCCAAGGGAAAGTATGGGCATTCAACAAAATAGAAGACTTCCAACTTTTTGCAAAGAAAAGACCAGAGCTCTGTGGAAAGTTTGATACCGAAAATCAAAGAGCAAGGAATACCTGAAAAGGTAAATATTAAGGAAAGGGGAAAAATGTTATCTTCTTCTTTTACTCAAACTCTCTTCTATAAGGACTACATTTATATCAACCTATGTATACTAATATGTGGGGAAAATGTAATGTATAAATAGGGGGTAAAGAAAGACCAAATAGAATAATGGTTCTCACACAAAGATTCACAGGGGAAGGGGAGGGGAAGAAAACTCCTATAAGAAGGAGAGGAAGAGAGGGGGGGGGTTTACTTAAACCTCAATCTCAGGGAAATCAACTCTGAGAGGGAAAAACATCCAGATCCATTGGGATCTTGAATTCTATCTTACCCAACAAGGGTAAGGAGAAGGGAAAACCAAGGGGGGGAGGGGGAGAGGGAGAACAAAAAGGGAGGGAAAGAGAGGGGGGAGGGGGAGGGAACAAAAAGGGAGGGACTAAAAAGGGAAACATCAAGGGAGGGGACAAGGGGGACTGATTCAAAGTAAATCACTGGACTAAAAGGTAGAGCCGAAGAAGAAAAGGTTAGAATTAGGGAAGGCAATCAAAATGCCAGGGAGTCCACAAATGACAATCATAACTTTGAACGTGAATGGGATGAACTCACCCATAAAACGTAGACGAATAGCAGAATGGATTAGAATCCAAAACCCTACCATATGTTGTCTTCAAGAAACACACATGAGGCGGGTTGACACCCACAAGGTCAGAATTAAAGGATGGAGTAAGACCTTCTGGGCCTCAACTGATAGAAAGAAGGCAGGAGTGGTAATCATGATATCTGATAAAGCCAATGCAAAAATAGACCTGATCAAAAGGGATAGGGAAGGTAATTATATTTTGTTAAAAGGGACTCTAGACAATGAGGAAATATCATTAATCAACATGTATGCACCAAATAATATAGCACCCAAATTTCTAATGGAGAAACTAGGAGAATTGAAGGAAGAAATAGACAATAAAACCATACTAGTGGGAGACTTAAACCAACCATTATCAAATTTAGATAAATCAAATCAAAAAATAAATAAGAAAGAGGTAAAAGAAGTGAATGAAATCTTAGAAAAATTAGAATTAATAGACATATGGAGAAAAATAAATAGGGATAAAAAGGAATACACCTTCTTCTCAGCACCACATGGCACATTCACAAAAATTGACCATACATTAGGTCACAGAAACATAGCACACAAATGCAAAAAAGCAGAAATAATGAATGCAGCCTTCTCAGATCACAAGGCAATAAAAATAATGATTAGTAATGGTACATGGAAAACCAAATCTAAAACCAATTGGAAATTAAACAATATGATACTCCAAAACCGTTTAGCTAAAGAAGAAATCATAGAAACAATTAATAATTTCATCAAGGAAAATGACAATGGCGAAACATCCTTTCAAACCTTTTGGGATGCAGCCAAAGCGGTAATCAGAGGCAAATTCATATCCCTGAAAGCTCATATTAACAAACAAGGGAGAGCAGAGATCAATCAATTGGAAATGCAATTGAAAAAACTCGAAAGCGATCAAATTAAAAACCCCCAGCAGAAAACCAAATTAGAAATCCTAAAAATTAAGGGAGAAATTAATAAAATCGAAAGTGATAGAACTATTGATTTAATAAATAAGACAAGAAGCTGGTACTTTGAAAAAACAAACAAAATAGACAAAGTACTGGTCAATCTAATTAAAAAAAGGAAGGAAGAAAAGCAAATTCACAGCATTAAAGATGAAAAGGGGGACAGCACCTCCAATGAGGAGGAAATTAAGGCAATCATTAGAAATTACTTTGCCCAATTATATGGCAATAAATACACCAATTTAGGAGAAATGGATGAATATATACAAAAATACAAACTGCCTAGACTAACAGAAGAGGAAATAGAATTCTTAAATAATCCCATATCAGAAATTGAAATCCATCAAGCCATCAAAGAACTTCCTAAGAAAAAATCCCCAGGGCCTGATGGATTCACCTGTGAATTCTATCAAACATTCAGAGAACAGTTAACCCCAATACTGTACAAACTATTTGACATAATAAGCAAAGAGGGAGTTCTACCAAACTCCTTTTACGACACAAACATGGTACTGATTCCAAAACCAGGCAGGTCAAAAACAGAGAAAGAAAACTATAGACCAATCTCCCTAATGAATATAGATGCAAAAATTTTAAATAGGATACTAGCAAAAAGACTCCAGCAAGTGATCAGAAGGATCATTCACCATGATCAAGTAGGATTCATACCAGGGATGCAGGGCTGGTTCAACATTAGGAAAACCATCCACATAATTGACCACATCAACAAGCAAACTAGCAAGAACCACATGATTATCTCAATAGATGCAGAAAAAGCCTTTGATAAAATACAACACCCATTCCTATTAAAAACACTAGAAAGCATAGGAATAGAAGGGTCATTCCTAAAAATAATAAACAGTATATATCTAAAACCAACAGCTAATATCATCTGCAATGGGGATAAACTAGATGCATTCCCAATAAGATCAGGAGTGAAACAAGGATGCCCATTATCACCTCTACTATTTGACATTGTACTAGAAACACTAGCAGTAGCAATTAGAGAAGATAAAGAAATTGAAGGTATCAGAATAGGCAAGGAGGAGACCAAGTTATCACTCTTTGCAGATGACATGATGGTCTACTTAAAGAATCCTAGAGATTCAACCAAAAAGCTAATTGAAATAATCAACAACTTTAGCAAAGTTGCAGGATACAAAATAAACCCACATAAATCATCAGCTTTTCTATATATCTCCAACACAGCTCAGCAGCAAGAACTAGAAAGAGAAATCCCATTCAAAATCACCTTAGACAAAATAAAATACCTAGGAATCTATCTCCCAAGACAAACACAGGAACTATATGAACACAACTACAAAACACTCGCCACACAACTAAAACTAGACTTGAACAATTGGAAAAACATTAACTGCTCATGGATAGGACGAGCCAATATAATAAAAATGACCATCCTACCCAAACTTATTTATCTATTTAATGCCATACCCATTGAACTACCAAAATACTTCTTCACTGATTTAGAAAAAACCATAACAAAGTTCATTTGGAAGAACAAAAGATCAAGGATATCCAGGGAAATAATGAAAAAAAACACATATGATGGGGGCCTTGCAGTCCCAGACCTCAAACTATATTACAAAGCAGCAGTCATCAAAACAATTTGGTACTGGCTAAGAAACAGAAAGGAAGATCAGTGGAATAGACTGGGGGAAAACGACCTCAGCAAGACAGTATACGATAAACCCAAAGATCCCAGCTTTTGGGACAAAAATCCACTATTCGATAAAAACTGCTGGGAAAATTGGAAGACAGTGTGGGAGAGACTAGGAATAGATCAACACCTCACACCCTACACCAAGATAAATTCAAAATGGGTGAGTGACTTAAACATAAAGAAGGAAACCATAAGTAAATTGGGTAAACACAGAATAGTATACATGTCAGACCTTTGGGAGGGGAAAGGCTTTAAAACCAAGCAAGATATAGAAAGAATCACAAAATGTAAAATAAATAATTTTGACTACATCAAACTAAAAAGCTTTTGTACAAACAAAACCAATATAACTAAAATCAGAAGGGAAACAACAAATTGGGAAAAAATCTTCATAGAAACCTCTGACAAAGGTTTAATTACTCATATTTATAATGAGCTAAATCAATTGTACAAAAAATCAAGCCATTCTCCAATTGATAAATGGGCAAGGGAAATGGATAGGCAGTTCTCAGATAAAGAAATCAAAACTATTAACAAGCACATGAAGAAGTGTTCTACATCTCTTATAATCAGAGAGATGCAAATCAAAACAACTCTGAGGTATCACCTCACACCTAGCAGATTGGCTAACATAACAGCAAAGGAAAGTAATGAATGCTGGAGGGGATGTGGCAAAGTAGGGACATTAATTCATTGCTGGTGGAGTTGTGAACTGATCCAACCATTTTGGAGGGCAATTTGGAACTATGCCCAAAGGGCGACAAAAGAATATCTACCCTTTGACCCAGCCATAGCACTGCTGGGTCTGTACCCCAAAGAGATAATGGACACAAAGACTTGTACAAAAATATTCATAGCTGCGCTCTTTGTGGTGGCCCAAAACTGGAAAACGAGGGGATGCCCATCAATTGGGGAATGGCTGAACAAACTGTGGTATATGTTGGTGATGGAATACTATTGTGCTCAAAGGAATAATAAAGTGGAGAAGTTCCATGGAGACTGGAACAACCTCCAGGAAGTGATGCAGAGCGAGAGGAGCAGAACCAGGAGAACATTGTACACAGAGACTAATACACTGTGGTATAATCGAACGTGATGGACTTCTCCATTAGTGGCGGTGTAATGTCCCTGAACAACTTGCAGGGATCCAGGAGAAAAAAACACCATTCATAAGCAAAGGATAAACTATGGGAGTGGAAACACCGAGAAAAAGCAACTGCCTGAATACAGAGGTTGAGGGGACATGACAGAGGAGAGACTCTAAACAAACACTCTAATGCAAATACTATCAACAAAGCAATGGGTTCAAATCAAGAAAACATCTAATGCCCAGTGGACTTACGCGTCGGCTATGGGGGGTGGGGGGGAGGAAAAGAAAATGATCTATGTCTTTAACGAATAATGCTTGGAAATGATCAAATAAAATATATTAAAAAAAAAAAAAGAAAAAAAAAAAAAAAAAAAAAAAAAAGGGATGATAATACTTCCATGACCTGCTTCACAAGTGTTGTTATAAAGATCAAACTGAAACAATCTGTTGAAATAATTTGAAAATGATAAATAGCATAAACATGGTGAATAATAATTATTATTATCATTACTCTTACGTGTAAGTCTGGGAAACTTTGGACATAGTTAGCCCCATAGCATTTAATAATTATTCTAACTTGATTACTGGAAAACATCTATCATGGGGAAGAAAAGCTGAAACTTAGAAAACTCCAATGTCATTTATAACTATCTGTCTTAGAGAGAATAGGGAGGAATTTCCTAATAGTTATAAATGTCCCAAACCAGCTACCTTATGAGGTGTGAAGTGCCTTATTATTAGAGGGGAAGTAGAGGCTGGTTGATGTCTTGTCCAAGATTCCTCTACAAGTATGGATTGGAATAGCTCAGAGATTTGGAGATTCTAAGCTCTGTCATTGGGAGTGGACTGACCTAGGTAACTACTCCTTGAGATCTGAGATTCTTTGAAAAACAAGACAAACGCTTATCTTTCTAATGTGAAGATCAATTTATGTGAATACTTTAATTGGTTGGATATTTAGGTGTTCTTACTTTTCTCTCATTCCATTTAGAAATAAACAATAGGTCGCGTTTCCATAGTGCTTTAAGGTATATAAAGTATTCTCATTATCACACAATTTTGTGGGGTTAGACATTAAAAGCATAATTATCCTCATTTTACAGGTGAAGGAACTGAGACTCAGAGTCAAGTGATATTCAAAGGACATACAGTGACAGAGTCAGGTTTATATATATCTCTCTCTCTGTGTATACACACACACCCATACAATATGCATATATGGATATTAATTAAAATAAAAATATTATATACATTATTTTATTTTAATTAACAAAATTTTCCCTTCCCCTCTCCCCTTCCCTCTTGAGATAAAAAAATCTCTTAGCAAATGTGCCTAGTAAAGCAAAACAAATTCTCACATTGGTTGGGTTCAAAAACATGAGTCTCATTCTGCTTCTTGAAGCCATTTCCTCTGTTGTCATCATCAGTCTCCTGGAATTGCCATTGGACATTGAGTTGATCAGAATCCTTAAGTCTTTGGAAGCCATTTGTCTTCACAACATTATTGTCATTGTAGAAATTGTTTTCCTGACTCTGCTCACTTTTATCTGCATCAGTTCATTCAAGACTTCCCAGAATTTTCTGAAACATTATGGGTGTTGGTGGGAACCTTGGAGTTGCTTTATTTTGCATTTCCCTAATCATTAGTGATTTGAAGAATTTTTTCTTTAAAAAATTTTTTATCTTTATTTTATTCCAGTGACAAACTTATACATAACTTTTCCCCATGGTTTCATGATTCTTGTCTCCCTCCCATCTTCCTCCCCCTCCTCTCAGAGTTGACAAGCAATTCCACTGGGTTATGCATGTATTATCACTGAAAACCTATTTTGGAGAATTTTTTCCATATGGTTTATTAATAGCTAGGATTTCTTCCTCTGAAGCCTGTTATATCCTTTAGCTCACACTTATCAGTTAGGGAATGGCAAGTGCAAGTCTATGGATTCCAAGACCGGTGTTTTTTCTATGACATCAAACTGTTCTAAGCACTTTTTACACCAGTCAGTCAATGAATTATTATCTTTAAAGGACCTGTTATGTTGCAAGCACTATAATGATCACTGGATATTCAAAGAAAGTTCCCCCTTTGACCTCCCCCCCTGGCCAAAAAACCCCTCCCAAATCAGCTTCTGCTCCCAAGGAGCTCACAGTCTAAAGGGGGAGACAACTTATGTGCAAACAAGAAATAAACAAGATAAAGTGTCAAGCGTGGTGCTAGGTGCTGGGAATACAAAGTCAAAAATGAAACAGGACTTACCCTTGCCTTCAAGGAGCTTATGTTCTCCTTGAGAGAAACAATACATTCAGGGAGAAGTAAATAGTAGCTGGAGAAGGGATTTCTTTATTTGATTAGACAGCAATCTGGAGCCATTGGAGTTGAATTTCTCAATTATTTCTGGGTGTGAAGGAGGCATTTAATAAACCTTGGAATCTCAGAATTTCAGAATTTAGAAGGATCCAAGAAGGCACTGTGGTCCAAATGGAATCCCTGCTCCCATCCCTAGCAAATAATTGTCCACTTGAAGCTCCTCTGATGTTGCACTTAGGCAAAGATCCCTCAGTTCCCAAATCCTTTCCTCCAGGCTTCACATTTCAAGTTCATTCAACAGCTTCTTCCATGGCATGGCTGCTATCTCTCCTTTCACACCCCTTTTTCACTGAATGAGTTCTAGTGGGTCAAGGACCTCCCTTAAAATGTGGCCCCAGAACTGAGTCCTAAGGAGGGGAGCCTTCACTGCTTCCCTCCAGGAGCTCTGGATCTCTTGGCACAGCCCAGAGACTACCTGTTGCTGACTCATGATGAGTTTACAGTTCACTAAACCCCTCAGTCCTTTTCACGTGAACCCTTGCCTAGTCCTGCCTCCTTCATCATGTCCTCAAGAATTTGGCCTTTTGAGTCCAAGCCTGGCAACTAGCATCTGAATTGGAACCTAAAGACCTACTTTCGGCTTGCGTTCTCCTGCTGCCATTTATTACCTATGTGACCTTAGGAAAGTCATTTCATAATAATAAAAGTTAGTATCTATATAGGACTTGAACAAAGTGAATCACTGTACACATGCTCTCTCATTGACTCTTCGCAATAACCCTGGGAGATAGGTGCTATTATCACCCATATTTTATAGATGAGGAGATAGAGGCTGAGGCTGAAAAGGTTGTGACTTATCCAAGTGTGTAAGGCAAGATTTGAACTCTGGTCTTCCCCATTTCCCTCCAAGTTCAGTACTCCATCTGTCAGACCACTTAGCTGCTTACATCCCTTCTCTGTGTCTCAATTTTCTCAACTATACAATCAAGAAATTAATAACAGCTAGCATTTATATAGTGCATTAAAGTATATAGAACACTACACATAAGCCAGTTTATTTAATCCTCACAATAACCCTACAGGGAAGGTGCTATTATTATTCCTCTTTTACAATGAAGAAACTGAGGCTGAGAAGGTTTAAGTATTTTACAGAGGGTCATGTAGCTTTTAAGTGCCTGAAATGAGATTTGAATTCAGATCTTCCTGACTCCAAGTCTTATCCATTATACCATTTCTAGGTCTACAATCCTATAAATTCTGATTTCCCTTGAGGCAACCTCATCAGCCCATCCATCCAAGCTGTGGAGATATTTGGGATCTTTGTACTTCCATGACATCAGGCAGCCAAGCCCTTCCCTCTCCCTTCAGTTCTTTTTACCTGGATCCCTGTCCTTGCAGTTCTGCCAGCTGCCCCTGGGAGTATCCTGTCCCTCATCCCAGCCTGGTGGGCTACCTTCCTCACGGTGATTTGGATGCAGGGTTTGGGTGATACAGTGAACTCCCGTGCAAGGTGCTATATAAATGTAAATTTCATTTCGTTCATTCACTCATTCATTCAACAAGCTATCAACACAACCCTGTCATTTCAATTTTTCACACTCAGGGAGTGTGTGTGTGTGTGCTTGATCTTAGTGAAGTCTCATTTCCTAGGGACTGGTACTGGAACAAAGTTAAGTGGTAGAAACAGAAAGCTGGGGGTGGTGATGATGAATGGGTGGGACAGTGTTGGCCAGCTTGTGGGAAGTAAAGGGAAGATCTCCCAGGGAAAGAGGGTGGGAGGAGGATGAGAAGTTGGCTAGGATTTCCCCATAATGTCTCAGTCCCTAGAACTCAGTGGCCATATAAACACAGAATGGAGGGATGGGGTGTGTGTGTGTGTGTGTGTGTTTGTGTGTCATTATATACTATATGGAGTTTGACTTGAGATTCTAGAATTTAAACTCATATCTATGGTTAGATGAGCTGTTTCTGGGGGGGAGGTGGGTTTTCACTTTCTGGGTCAGCCTATGGGGGTGGGGTGGAGGGAGTGAAGAGATCAAAAATATAGTCAGAGATGGAATCATGAAAGAGAATCGTAAGCTAGAAATACTAAAAAATATATAATCTAGTCTAGCATCTTAATTTTATAGAAAAGGAAACTGAGGTCCAGAGAATTTAAGAAAGTTATCCAAGATCCCAGAGAGCATGGAAACTGGTCAGAGGAAAGAGGATGAAAAGGGGAGGAGGAGGAAAAGAAGAAAGATAGAGGCAAAAACACAGAATGAAGGCATAGATGAAGAAAAAAAGGGGAAAATGAAGATGGAATGGGAGAGGAAGGAGGGGGAGAGACATAGAGACAGAAAACAATCAACAGGAATAGACAAACATAGAGAAGAGGTAATATTTGTAGTTAGACAACTTTGAAGTCCTTCCTTCCTTCCTCCTTCCCTCATTTCTCTCCTTCCTTCTTCCTTGTCTACCTGGAAGGGCTCAAGTTGTGAATTTGAAAGGAAAGAGGCTTCTCAGAGCTGGTCCTTGGACAAGACTTCCTTAATCCTCCAAGATGGAAGAAATCTCTCCCTGATTCTTCCATTCTTCTTTGTCAACCTGTTCTATAATAAAAATCACTGATATTTATATAACACTTTAAATCTTGCAAATGTTTTGCAGACCATATCTCACTTGAGCCTTGCCACAGTCCTGTGAAGCCGGTATTATGGTTGTCATTCCTGTTTTACAGAGGAGGAAACCGAGTCACATAAAAGTTAAATATCCTGCCTATGGTCACACCTCTAGTAAGAGTCTGGAGGTAATCTAGTAAGGATTAGAACTCAGATCTTCCCGAATCTAGAACCTTTTCAGCTATGTCTCAATTGTCTTTCTCCTAGGCACCTATTATATTCTAACTTGTATTATTTTTTTACCTGTGTACACTATTATCTGTGTATATGTTTTCCCTCTCTTCTTCCCACCCTCATTAGATTGTAAAATCTTTGAGAAAAGGAATGAACTTGTTTGAAAATCTTTGTATCTGAAATGCTGAGGGCACGTAATAATAATAGCTAGTATTTATGTAGCACTTTAAGATTTGCAAAGCAACATAGCAGAGACATTTAATAAAAAAAATTTAATTGAATTGAATGTGTGGAAGTACATTGTGAACTCCAAAACCCGATACAAATAATTTTATTAATTAAATCCTGGTACAGTGGAAAGGGTCTGGGACTTATAGTCAGAGGACCAAGTATTGGTTCCTATGAACTGTGTGAGCGTGGGAAAAATCACTAAATTTATTTAAGCCTTAGTTTCCACACTGGAAAAGTGGAGTTAATAGTAACTTTCACTTTGTAAACTTTAAGGTCCCATATCTGTGTCCATTAGCATCAGCATCAGCATTTGTCACTTTCTTTAGATTATATAGATCAATAGATCAACAGTTTGGAGACAGGATCTGCCCCCAGATCAGAGGATCATATATTAATTGGAAGAGACCTCAGAAATCACCTAATCTAACACTTTAATTTTGAAAAAAAATTTATATTGATACCTTTTGTTTTTACATTGCATTGATTTCTGAATATATATATATATCTTTCTCTCCCTATCCAGTGAGCCATCATTTTTTCTAAGATTAAAAAAAGAGGAAAGCAAAACATTCCAGAAAAAGACAGCCACCTCATTGCCTGGATCTGGCAGTCTAAGCAATATTTCCCATGATATTTGCCCACCTCTACAATTAAGGGAAGGAGGTACATTTTCTCTACTCTTGTCCAGGGCTATGCTTACACATTATAATGATACAACCTGTTCTGATTGTTTTTGTTTCTGCTTACATCATTGTGATGGTTAACATTTATGTATCTCCTTATGGTTTACAAAGCACTTTACATGTGCTAACTCACTTGAGGAAGAATATATTATTTTCCTGGTTCTATTATATCCTTCTGCATCAGTTTATATCTTCCTATGATTCTCTGAATTCTTCATGTTCATTTTCTCTTTTTAAAAATAAAAATGTTAAGGCTATATTTTGCTTTTATATCAGTTGAAATTTCCAGTGCATCTCCCCACACCATGCCACTCCCCTAATCCCCAACTACCAGGAGTAATTGCTTATAACAATGATTCTGAATCCTACCTCTTTCCACTATACCACCCTGCCTCTAGATAATAAGCCACTTGTCTCATAGGTCTCTTATGAATAACAATGAAGACAATCCACCTTCTCTTCCTCTGTCTCTTCTTCCTCCTCCTCAATCATTATTCTCCCTTGTTCTGCTTCTTCTCTGCCCTTCTTCCTTGACCAACTTGACCACTATCTCTCCTGTCTGACCCTCTCCCTGAGGCTCTTCTCAGCTTATTGCTTTGGACTCCTTATTGCTCTTTTTACACTCTCTTAACTTCTCCCTGTAATCTTGCTAGTCCTCCTCTCTACCTAATGTTTTATAGTTTGCATATGCCTCTTTCTTAACCTTAATTACTTTTTGCACTTCCTCCTCGGTGTATTTATTGCTTGATAGCACACACACAAGCCTGGGGCAGAGATTCATTTATCTTTGAACACTTCTCATTTTCCAGCCGTTCAGGCAGTGGGTGGTGGGGTTCTTGCTATTAGACTGAGGGCTAGAGATTCCAAGCCCGAGATCCTGCACAGATTGCTACACTAACTTGGGTAGGGGGGTGGGTGGGGGCACTTGTGGACCGAGGTGAGGGAGGAGGTTTAAGGGAGTCAGGAAAAGGGGTGTGCTGAGCTTCCCAAAGAACCTTAATCATTGAATTTGAGAGCTAGAAAGGATTATAAGTCCTGTTAGAGCTGGAAGTTAGTGTAAGAATATATTCTAGGTTTCTAACTTGGTTTAAGTGAAGCTTTAGTTAATAGAATTATAGAATTTCAGAGTTGGGAATAAGCTCAGAGATAATCTGGTCCAATCTCCTTCACAAAGCAGGAATCCTTTCTGAAGCTTTCCTGACAAGTGGATTAGCCAGTTTGTATAGTTTCATATATAGGGAAGTAGTTACCTCATTTGACAAAATATTTGCTCATTCTTTTAGCTATCTATCTATCTATCTATCTATCCATCCATCCATCCATCCATCCATCCATCTATATGTCTATCTCTTTGTCTGTCTGCCTGTCTGCCTATCCACCTGTTTGCTTGTTTACTTATTCATTCATTCATCCAACAGGCATTACTAAACACCTTCTGTGAACAGAACATCATGCCCAGTATGGAAAGAGAGACAACATTGAAGAATAATATTTATAAGAATAAGAATGTGTGCTCCTTGCCCTCCTAGAGCTTACAGTTTAGAACTGTGGTGAGTCAGTTCTAGTGTTGGGACAGTTTCAATGACTAAGAAGTTTATTATTCTATTGATCTATAATTTTGCCTCCCTGTAACTTCCCTCCAAATTCAGAACTTATGACAATGTTTGTTGACCTCATTCCCTATGCAGAAAGGGTTTTGGGAAAACACAAAGGCATAAACAAAGTCTGAAGATGAAATTTTCTTAAGAGAACAAGGTGATTTTAAGAACTTTACATTACGAAAAAAGACTGGAGCAGAGCAGGAGCAAATGGGACACAGTTAGAATTGTGTATGATGTTCTGTAAATGGGAGGCCAGTGGAACTGTAAGTTTGAAGGGAAGTGGACAATAAAAAGCAAGGTAATTAGTAACCTCATGCTGCAGTTTTGGGGTTTCTCTTTAGTTTTTCCTTCTTGAGCAAGCAATCCCCAATCAGTTGCAGAAGAAAATGTCTGCTGATGACATTTTTAACTGGGGCATTTGAGAATATTCCTCTTTGCATTTTCAGGCACCATGTTTGTACAAAACCTGGAACTGTAAGAACTTTCCCCTTCAGGTAGGCAGCAGCTCTCTAGCAATTCCTTTTCTGATTTTTAATTTCTGTGCCTTCATGGTACCTAGGCTTTTAGCCTACTTCCAAGAAAGACATCCATCTATTCATGTCTCATGGTGAGCAAGTCCCTAGCCAGTCTTCTGTTCATCACTAAAATAGGGTGGAAGGTAATACTGAGAAGGGATATAGTTAAATGAGTTTAGGTGAGATGGTTGTAAACACCTGACTGCAGACCTCATTGGGGAGTGTACCTCTGATAGTGTTTCTAGTTCGTGTGTGTGTGTGTGTGTGTGTGTGTGTGTGTGTGTGTGTGTGTGTTACAGATCCCTTTGGCAGTGTGATGAAGCCTGTGGACCCCTTCTCTGAATAATGTTGGTCGCCTATATTCATAGTTGAAAGAAATGATCAATTTCAATGAAAAGTTAGTGCAAATAAAGTTGTGATTTTTCCCATCCAGGTCCATGAACCCCCTGAAATTTATTCATGGATCTCAGGTTAAGAATTCTTTACTCTAGCCTGTACTAGGGAAAATGTACTAGGGGAAAAAGCTCCTTTGCACTTTGAAAGCACTCATGTACACATAAGCAATGGGCTTTATCGATTTCTCATGTCTTTCATCAAAGTAAATACTTTAAGATCCCAGGTAGAGAAAGGATGAATGGTAACTCAACCACAGGTGAGGTTCAAGCTAACAGGTAAGAGGAGAAAGGGCAAAGAAGAAATCTGTCATCTCTAATAAAGGACACATAGCTGAAAGTTAGGAGCCCAGGAGGGCTAGCATACAATCTAGAGTCTCAGATAAATCTATAGAATCGGAACTTGTCAGAGGTGGTCCTTAGAAGATAAAACCTCAGAGGGGGACTTAGCAAAGAACAGAATATCAGAACTAGGTAGGATCTTTTTTTAAAAAACCCTTGCCTTCTGTCTTGGAATCAATACTGTGTATTAGTTCCAAGGTAGAAGAGTGGTAAGGGCTAGGCAATGGGGATCAAGTGACTTGCCCAGGGTCACACAGCTGGGAAGCATCTGAGGCCAGATTTGAACCTAGGACCTCCTGTCTCTAGGCCTGGCTCTCAATCCACTGAGCTACCCAGCTGCCCCCTAGGTAGAATTTTAGAACATAGAATATCAGAGCTGAAGGGATCTTAGAAAGATCCCTCTGAAAGTTGGAAAGAATATTAGCAATCATTTAGTTCAGCCCATTCATTTTGACAGATGAGGAAACTGAGGCCTGGGAAGATTGATGTAGTCACACACTGTCTTTTACCACTACCTTCTCTAGAGTTATTTTCCCCATTTTCACTTTCACAGGAGGAGACTGACATTCTAACCTTTCACAATGAGTTTTTGTCATTCAGGCTTCAAAGACTCCAGCAAAATCTAGGCTCCTCATGCCCTCTGTATTCCCAGTGGTGGTAATTACATCAAACAATTCTGTCCTATGTTTCTGCCTACCCCATCTTTCTTTCTAAAGTGATACCTTTTCCTTGTTCAGCTGCTTCCAAGATGGCAGCCAATTTTCTTTCTGTCTTCTGTATTGGCTCAATCATTTCCCCTAAGATTAGAGTTTGGTTTCTTAGACATCTGTTTCCAGATGTGCTTCACAGACAGCTGTTTCCAGCTGTGTTCTGCTCACTATCTTGGAAGCCTAGGGCCTGATTTATTGGTTCCTCCAGGGCTCTGATAAGCTCCCAACTCAAAGATAAGCTCTCAGGTAGCTAAGTCTCTTTTCTTCATCCAAACATTCATCCATTTATTGATCTCATAGGGTGTCAGAACTGGAAGGGACCTGATAGAACACCTAGTCCATCTGGCACCTTGTACAGAGGAGGAAACTAAGGCCAGTAGAGGAAAATCCAACCTAACTTAGCAAGTTATTGAGACTACTTAGCAGGTTTCTCAACTTTCAGGCTAGGGTATCATAATTTCTCAGTTGATTTTCAGTTTCCAGCACATGAAGGATTGAATCTCCGGGGTATACTCTGGGGATGAGGACTTTAGAATCAGGGAGTCAAAGGGTTAAAAGATTCAATTAAAAGGATGCAACATAGTTCCATGGAAAATGCACTGAACTGGGAAACAGGATATCTGACTTCTAGGCTTTGCTTTGTGATCTTCTTGCATATAATTTTCTGCTTAGGGTTTCAGCTATCACAGAGTTTGAAAATATGGAAGGAAGGACCTCAATGACCTTCTAGTCCAACCCATACACAAAAGAAACTTCACTGTAACATACCCAAGGAGTCATCTCCTTTGGAAAATGAGGAGACTGAATTTTTTCAGCTTCAGTACTTTAAGGACCTGTGACTTCCTGTATTATGGCACCTTTCTCCACTAATACATATGATATAGATGAATAAACATTGGATTGGAAGGCAGAGGACTACAACATGTATGACTATGGGCAAGTCAATTAGTCTCTTTGGGCCTTGGTTTCCTCATCTGAAAAATGATGAAATTGGACTGACTAGTCCCCAAGGTCCCATCTAGCCCTAAACCTCTGCTCCAAGATCATGTAGACCTATATCACCAATTTCCCTAGGTAAAAAGATCACTGGCACTGAACATATTGTTGCAATTGGTGGAGAAAATTTGGGTAGTTTCACTCATTCTTAGCAATCACATAATTTACCTCCTCCCATTTTTATGGAACGGACATTTCTGTGTCACTGCACCATTTCCAAAGCATTCCAAATGCTTTTGATACATCTCAGATTGCGGTGAGGTAGGCAGCATAGACATGATCATCTCCATTTTACAGATGAGGAAACAAACCTTCGGACAGACCATATATTGCAGGAACTGTCAGAAGAGGTATTTGACTTATTCCATGTGGCTTCAGAGGGCAAGACAAGAAGCAATGGATAGAAATGGAAGAAAGGCAAATTTAGGCTGGACATAATGGGAAAAAAGTATCCCAAAGGAAAATGGGCTGCCTCAGCAAGTAGGGACTAGCCAATCAAAAGGGATCTTCCAAGAGATGCCCTCTATGCCTTTGGAAATAATCTTCATGAGTTACTGTGATCAAAAAAACTGTCACTTTGCAAGCAACCTAGTTGTGTACCTGTTTGCACACGGTTAGGCTGGTTAGTCCTCTAACAATGCATGTAAATTCTTCAGTCAGTCAGTTCACCAGCTGAAGCCTCTTCTCAGAGCTTGGGCTTTGGTGTCCCCTCTTCCAAGAACAAGGGTCACCTCTCCTCTCAGCTGATGAGCCCCTGTGGGAGGACTTTAGTGAAATTATAAGAACAGCAGGAGCAGAAGCAATAATGATAATGATAAATCACATTTCTATAGTACTTTAAGATTTGACTCTGAGTCTAGGTCATTTCTGCCAACCATTGCCTGAAGCAAGGTCTGCCTCTAGGAAATCTCCTTAGGAAATAGAGGTTTCAGGAACTGATGGTTTAGCAAAGGTGAGGGTGGTGTGTGTGTGTGTGTGTGTGTGTGTGTGTGTGTGTGTGTGTGTGAGAGAGAGAGAGAGAGAGAGAGAGAGAGAGAGAGAGAGAGAGAAGACAAGAGAAGAGAGAGAGAGAGGGTGGGGGTAAGACAGACAGAAAGAGAGTGAGTAAGGAAAGAAAGGGGAAAGAGGGAGGAAGGGAGGGGAAGAGGGGGAGAGAGAGAAGAGAAGAGAAGAGAAGAGAAGAGAAGAGAAGAGAAGAGAAGAGAAGAGAAGAGAAGAGAAGAGAAGAGAAGAGAAGAGAAGAGAAGAGAAGAGAAAGGGGAAAGAGAGGAGAGAGCAGGAGGGAAAGAGAGAAGGAGGGAGAGAGATGGGGAGAGGGAGGGAGGGACAGGGAGGGATGGGAGAGAGGGAGGTAGGGAAGGAGGAGAGAGGAGAGAGAGAGAGAGAGAGAGAGAGAGAGAGAGAGAGAGAGAGAGAGAGAGAGAGAGAGAGAGAGAGAGAGAGAGAGAGAGAGAGAGAGAGAGAGATGGGGGGAGAGGGAGGGAGGGAAAAAGGGAGGGAGGGAGGGAGAAAAGGAGATGAGAGAAAATGCTGATTTGGAAGACTACTGTACTGAACCTGATTTATACATTGTCTTTCTCCAAGCAATTTGCTTTCTCAGAGGCTGAAATCTAATTGCTCTTAGAAGAAGGAAAAAAAAATACCCAAATATAAAGCAGTTAATTGCAATCAAGCGGCTCCTCTGATGATCAGCTCCTTATCTGGCCTTGAAGTTGACCACACGTGTGTAATTACAAAAGCCAAGGGGACTGGGCTGGGTGCTTTGGGGCTGGGGGCTGGCTGTAGGTGTGAGTGGATCTGTCCACTCCCGTGAAGGGCCTCTCTGGGTCAGGCTCCGCAGAGGTGATTTTGTGCAGAGCTGAGGGCAATTCAAAGGTTAAGTCTCTCACCAAAGGGCTATTTCTGGTCAGGCTTGTAATTAGAATAACAAAGTCAATATATGTCCCTGGTCCCCGGGACACAATCTTCATTTGATCTCTCCAGGCCACAGATTAATTAAGTGTTATCAATTAATGGCCTGGTAAAAAGGGAACACCCTGTTAGTCACTTTTACAAATGGTGTCAGGCCCAGGCAAAGCCCTGGGGGGGACGGTGGGGGCTAGGAAATCTTGCCCCATTTCCCTGAGTTATCTTCTAGAAGGAATGAATTCTGCAGAGAAGCTCTTGTGATTGTCATCATCATCTTCATCACAGACTAGCAGAACATAGAGTCGAAGGGGGATTTATGCTAGAATTTATGTATGTAGCCATGATGTGGCAGACCTGGTATTAGGAGAGGGATGGGGATAGTATGTTTGGAGCCTGCCTAGTCACAGCCAGACTTGGCAATATCAACAGTAATAAACATGGGGGGGGGGGCAACTAGGGGGCTCAGAGGACTGAGAGGGTCCTTATTTCCAATCTGGCCTCAGATACTTCCCAGCTGTGTGACCCTGGGCAAGTCACTTAACCCCCATTGCCTATCCTTTACCACTCTGCAACCAATACACAGTATTGATTCTAAGATGGAAAGTTGTCAAGGTTGTTTTTTTGTTGTTCATTGTTTAAAATAATCAACATGGTATGGTGTAAAGACTATTGGCTTTAGAATCAAAGGACCTGGGTTCAAACCCTGACAATATATTGACTGTATGACCTTAAGCAAGTGACTTCTCTAAGCCTTGGTTTCCGCATCTGTAAAATAAAGGTTTTGGATTAGATGACCTCCAAGGTCCTTTCTTAGCTCTAAATCTATGCTCCTGTGACCAAATTAACTTTATGACTGACTGGAACGGGGATGGGGTGGGGAAGAAGGTCTGAAGTTTTTTGACCATTTTAGTCAGTTCAATATTTTAGGTTGAGCAGATGAAAGGGGCAGAAGTTTTTCTTCATAAATAGGGCAGAATCTTCTTGATTTGGAACTGTGGTCTTCCACATTGAGGAAGTTGAGGTCGTAGCTTTCTATTATGAATGGGCAAGGATCCCTTGGATTATAAACTAGCTTCTAGCTCACCCCATCCCCAGAATGTAAGCTATTTGAGGAGATTTTCTTGCTTTTATATTCGTATTTCCCCACACATAGTAGTTGATGCTTAATTCTGTGCACTGACTTCCTGTTTTTTTGTTTGTTTGTTTGTTTTAATTCTTGCTTTCTATTATAGTTAACAATTCTAAGATAGAAAGGCAAGGGCTAGGCAAATGGGGTTAAGAGACTCGCCCAGGGTCACACAGCTAGGAAATGTCTGAGGCCAGACTTGAACCCAGCTTGGTGCTTTATCCATTGTGTCACCTAGCTGCCCCTAACTGGTTTATTGTTGATTCTTGGGGAAACATGTGTGCCTCAAGGGACCTTCAATCCTAGTAGAACTTGGATTGATAAAAGCATTGACTCGGTTTCTCAAGAGGGCAGGGTGAACATGGCTAGATCATAACATGGAAGAACATCACAAGGAACATATGAAGCCAGATCTTTTGTTGTCACCTTGGTCCAGTCTCTTATCCACTCAGATGACATACTCTGTTTTCTTCAGTCTTGCCTTTGCTTTCCTCTAGAAAATAGAGCAATAGGGAGTTTCATAGGTCCCTATTCTTTCTGCGAGCAATGATGAACAGAAGATTGCCTTCTGCTAGTCAAGACAAGGATCTCGTCTTTTCTTTTTTCCTTCTCTCCCTCTCTTTCCTAGAATTTGGAAGTCTGTTTGGTCTCTCATCCAGGTAGACCCCACCAGACTCCACCAATGGAGAGGTACCCACTGCCAACCTCCTTTCAGAAATAATTGTGAGCCTTATATTTTTAGGAATACTGCTAAGAATTCCATTCTTGCCCTTTCTCTTTTTGTCCAGTCCTGTTGGTGTTATCAACAGAAATCTCTCTCCACCAAAACAGATCATTAGTTATGAATTGCTTGGACGCCCATTGTGTCCAAGAGCTGATTAGAAGAACTGAGATGTTTAGTGACTCCACCAGGGTGGCTACCAATATGTATCATGTCTTCCTGACTCCATTACACACTAACTACCTCTCTAATCCTCATTATGTGGAAACCATTTTGATTGATTTGTGGGATTTTCCTGTATGAAGAAATTCTTCTGAGAGCCGCCATCTTGATGGTTCCCATTAAATATTTTCTTAAGTAAACATCTGTGTTTATTAAGTGGGATTCAGCCAGCTAGGAACTCCAGTGTTTACTCCTAATAATGATTCCAAGGAACAAAAGATACTATCCCCCAATATACATTTGGGGTTATTGGTAATATAGTTGGAGTTTTGCAACCTTGGTACCAGTTTCAAGTAGAAGAGAATTGTTAGATAATTGATTGAGAAAATTGAGCAGTCTTGTAAATGCTTTTTTGCTGTTCAGTTGTTTTTAGCCATGTCCAATTCTTTGTGACCCCATTTGGGGTTTTCTTGGCAGAGATTCTGGAGTAGTTTGCCATTTCCTTCTCCAATTCATTTTACAGGTGAGGAAACTGAGGCAAATAGGGTTAAGTAACTTGCCCAGGGTCACACAACTAGTAAATGTCTGAGACTGGTTTTGAACTCTGGTCTTTCTGACTCCAGCCCTAATGCTCTATCCACTGTGCCATCTAATGGCCAGTTATATGGCTGGTAATCTCTCCTAACTCACCTCCTTCTTCTGCCTTCTCTCCTCCCCACTATTTTATAGAAGTTGGCATTTCTCTATCACCTCACTGTTTACAAAATGCTCCATACATGCTCTGGCATTTCATCTGTCCAACATTGCAGTGATGTAGGCAGCACAAGCATGTTTATACCCATTTTACAGAGGAGGAACAGAGGTTCAGAGAGTTGATATATTTGAAGGACTGTCATACAAAAGAGGGACTCAGGTCATTTTACTTGGCCCTAGAGGGCAAGACAAAGAGTCAGAAGTGATAGCAAAGGATAATTAGATTGGACATGGTGGGGGGCAGAATCCTAAAACTGAGAAATATCCTGCAGAAAAATAAGGAGGCACAGGAAATAGTGAATGACTAATTGGAGGAGATATTTGAGCAAGGCTGAATGACCACTGGTCAGAGATATTGTTGAGCTATGTTTGTTTTTTTTTTAATACACCCTTACCTTCCATCTTAGAATCAATATTTTGTAGTGGTTCTAAGGAAGAAGAGTTGTAAGGGCGAGGCAATGGGGGTTAAGTGACTTGCCCAGGGTCACATAGCTGGGAAGTATCTGAGGTCATATTTGAACCCAGGACCTCCAGTCTCTAGGCCTGGCTCTCAATCCACTGAGCTACCCAGCTGTCCCCTAGCTAGGTTTTTTTTTATTCTAGTATCCATAGATACTTTTTACTGTCTAATGGAAATTTGACACTTTCTTCTAAAATATATGTATTTAAAAGCTTGATTCCAAGTAATCCTTGGCTTCTCTTGACTACCAAAAAGGTCCATGGCACCAAAGAAATGTTAAGGACCCAGAGAGGGACTTTCTGCTTAAGGAGGGATTAGATTAAGAAACTTCCAAAGTTTCCATGACTGGTAATCTAGGATTCTGTGACTCAATTGTACCAGGGTGTTATAAATCTCTAATGAGATGATGAGTGACAAGTCTTTGTAACAGCAAAGCATGATATCTAAATGGAAATAGGAGTATTCTTTCCCTTGTTTTACAGATGGGAAAACTGAGGCTCAGAGGTTTATATCACTTATTCATAGGAATACAGCTAGTAAATGGGGACTCCATGACTCAGGCAACTATATTACCTTCAAATTTCCCAAGAGTAGGGCATAATCCCTGCTCTTGATGTGAGATGGTATTTATACATCTAATTATGATGATAGAAACATATACAAACCAGGGACTTTTGAGAGATCTATTAGAACAGGTGAAGGGCTGGGACAGGCATTTTATATTCTCTCACCTCCCCAGAATCTAGCACAAAGTTTTATACATAAAAAGCAACTAAGAAATGCCTGTTGAATTGAATTGGGTTCCTAGGAGACATAGCGCACATCCCATCAGGGAATCAGGGAAAGCCTAGTCTAGGAGGAGGTGCTTTCAAGCAAATCTTCAAAGGATGGTCATGAATTAGACAGACTTTGATGGGCGAGATTCAGGAATATGCAATAGCACCATTTCATCATGGATGCCTAAGAGCCAATAAAAATTATGTTGTCTTTTGAAGAAAAATGTAAGTGGAAAAGCAGTCATTTTCTTGAAGAAGTCAAACTCTGTCAGCGCACTATCTGCTTAGAATTGGTAACTAAATGTTAGGATTTGGTACTTTGAAAGGGACCTTAGAGATTATTGAATTCAGTTGCCTTGTTTTTACAGATGAGGAAATAGAGGCCAGAAGAGGACGGAGAGACTTGCTTAAGATCACTTACATAGTAAGGAGAAGAGTTAGAATTCTATCCTAGGATCCTTGAGATTGAATCCAAGATTCATCATGTAATACATTCATTTAGGCTACCATACCATTGCACCCAAGATGCAAAGAGAAAGCCATACAAATTTGGCAATCTTTTTAAGATTTTCCATGTCTTTTTGTTTGTCTGTCCATTATGTCTTCCTGTCTTCTATTAATCTTGTCATGCACACATAGACACATTTGTAGACTCACAATCACTCAGACATATAGGTTCAGAACAATTATCTCTCTCTGCCTCTCCCCCCCAACTTCCCTTTATGTGTCTGTCTGCCCATTCAATTAAGCCAGTCTACATCAAACACCTATTATGGGCAAGGTGATGTCTATATCTCAGAATCACAGAAAACAAAGATGGAACTCCTGCTCTTAAGGAGCTTCCATTCTAATAAAGATGTACAACATATACACAAATAAGCACAGAGCAAGGAAAGTCAAGGAGGAAGTGGGCTCTGACCATTGGAGGATCCATGAAGGCTTTATGGAAAAGGTGGCCGCTGAGCTGAGTCTTGAAGGAGGCTGTGCTTCCCAAGAGTCATTCCTGTCATGTGCAAAGGCAAAGAGATGACTGGTATCAGGTTGCATTTGGGGAATAGCTAGAGGTCCCAACTGAGTAGATTGTGGACTTCCAAGCCGCAGTAGGAAATAAGTCTAGAAAGATAGGTAGGAACTAGATGGTGGAAGCAATACATGGCAGACCGATGAGTGTTTTCACAAACAGTATTGTCTAGAGACAATACATACTCACAGAAAGTCTTTGACCAAGGAATGACAAGATCAGACCTGACAAATATGTAGAGGATGGATTCAAAAGGGGAGAGACTGGGAAGCAGTGAGGTTAATGAGAAAGCTATGGTAGGGGTGGGCAAGGTGACTCAGTGTATAGAAAATCAGGCCTAGAGATGGGAGGTCCAGGGTTCAAATCTGGCCTCAGGAACTTCCTATCTGTGTGACCCTAAGAAAGTTACTTAACCCCAATTGCCTAGACCTTACTGCTCTTCTGCCTTGGAACCAATATTTAATATTGATTCTAAGATGGAAGATGAGGATTTCAATAAAAAAAGAAGGTAGCTTTAGCAGCATCCCAGGTAGGAAATGATGAAGTTCTCTACTGTGACTGGTTGGTGGTGACTATGTAACTGGAGAGAAGTGGGATGACTAGGAAAGGTAATATGGAGGTAGATTTGATGCAATTTGGCAACTGGTTGAGGGAATGAAGGATGAAAGATAAGTCCAAGGTTAGGAATATGAGTAACTGGGATTGGTGCCCTCAATAGGACAGGAATAGAGAAGTTTAGAGAAGCAAGTTTAGTGGTTTGCAAAGTTTGCAAAGCACTTGAAGTATAATATTTCATTTGAAAAAAATATTTCATTTGATTCTTACAATAGTCCTATGAGGTTGCTGCTATTATCATCTCCATGTCAAAAATAAACCATGACTCACAGAGGATCCCAGGATCATGGACCTAGAATTAGAAAGAATCTCAGCAGTCATCTAGTACATTCCCTTCACTTTGCAAATGAAGAAACTGAAGCATTTAAGGATGTTCAAGTGACTTCTTGTACCTGTTTGCTCTCTCCTTCCCAACTTGGAAAATCCTTAATTTTTCCTCCAAATAGAAATCAGATTGCCTAATTTTGTATCCTGGTGAATTATTTTCTGTTAGTTAATTGGTCTTGTTTGATTGTTTTTAATGCATAAAAATCTTTCTATATTCTGGGTCTAGCCCTAAGCTGAAGAGATCTGGTCCCTATTTGTTAGGCAATTGGCAGGAATTGCTTAGTAAATCAGTATACTTGGAAGCTTGAACCTTTGTTTCTGTAGTCATTTCATCTTTCACCTGCCACAGTTTTTGGCCACATGGTCACATAGCTAGTAAATATCTGTGAGAACATCTGACTTTGAGTCTTCCTGATTCCAGATCTGTCATTCTAGCCACTGAACTATCAAAGCCTGTCTTGACTTGGTCTTCTGGGTTGAAGTTCCTAAACTGGAGCTCCTACTACAAAGATGATTACATTGATAGGAAGAAGAAGAAGAGAACCTAGAAAAGATACTGTGAACCACATAAGCTTTCTGGTTGTAGTTCTAGAATGTCTGATTACCTGATTAGCATTCTTTGTTTGTGCTTCTTTGGGTTCCTGAGAAAGTTCAATCCATGTTGTTCTACAAGGTCTTAGGCAGGTTAATTAATGAAACAATTTTGACAAAGATAACTCCATGTCAGCCAGACAAAATGGTACCAACCTGTAACCCCCAAAATGGGGTTAGCTGAGGCTGTCAGGTCACTGGAACCACTGTAGAATGAGTCAATTAGGTGGCAACACTAGGTTTGGCATCAATAAAGAGTTTCCAGAAGCGACGGGATACTCCTAGGCTGTGTAAAGATGGACCAACCAGTCTAGGTCAAAAATGGACTAGGTTGAAGCTCTCATAACAGTCTGTAGTGGGACTGAGCCCATGGATAGTCCCTGTACTTTCAGGAGATAAGGAGACTCAGTTTCCATGTTTATGTATATGAATATATATGTATATGTGCATGCATTTACCCATATGTTTCTGTATCCATGTGTATCCATGTCATAATGTTAACTACAGCCTGGCATCTATGGAGCCCTTCCTTATTCTCTTTTTTTTAAACCCTTACTTTCCATCTTGGAATTATTGGTTCCAAGGTGGAAGAGTGGTAAGGTCTAGGCAATGGGAGTTAAGTGACTTGCCCAGGGTCACACAGCTAGGAAATATTTGAGGCCAGATATGAACCCAAGACCTCTCCCATCTCTATGTCTAGCTCCCAATCCATTGAGCCACCCAGATGTCCCCCCCTTTCCCTTATTTTCTTAAAGAGGCATGGATCAAAGATTGAAGGAACATATCAGTTGACGGTGAGAGGAGCTTGACAAACACATTAGAACATACATTCAAACATATAATTAGAGAAAAAATCATAGGCAAATTCACTCACATATACTTCTACACACATATGTACCAACTTATCTATTCATACTGATATTTGGTTACAGAAACAAAATGCCCAAGCCTTGGACCCAGCAGTCTGCATTGCCAAGTAACTAAATTCTAGAGGTTGTCCATAAAAATAAGGCTTGCCTCAGGGATAACTGAATAAAGCCAGGATATATATTTTTTCCTTTGAAGAATGATCAGAGATGCACAATGCTGTGGTCCCTAAACTTTTACCAGGTAGAGAGAAGCAGCTATTATACTTTGGTACCTACCTGGGTTAACATCCCCTGACTTTGGTCACTGAGCACACCAGTGATGCTTTGTGGAGTTTCCCAAAAGCCATCCCTCTGAGCTGAGTGACACTGACACTAGCAAGTCTTGACCCCTTTGATGTGGATTCCTAACCCTCTTTTCTCTAAACTTGTCACTTGTTTCTCTTCACCACCATTCTGCTAACCTGGCCCCACCAAATGTTATCTTTCCCAGCATCTATGAAAAAGGCCAATTTCATCTGAAAACTGGAAAGTGATTATAGATGAGCAGGTTGGTTCGCCTTTACATTAACTCCTCTGCTGAGTCAGGTCCCCATTCCCCAGCCCATTTTATCAGTGATAAATGCCAAAGCTGAGGACAGAGGATTGGAGAGAAGAACAGAGATGGGTGCAGGGAGACAGAAGAAAGAGGAGGTGAGGGTGTCAGCCCCTAGCACCTGTCTGTGCTGGATGGGGTTGGATGAGCTCAAATCGGATATCATTGCTCTGATTCACTGAGGCCTGTCTATGGGAAGGATGGCAGTCTTTCATGGGATTTAAAGAGCTTGAATGGAATTTAGATACCATTTAGCCCAAGTCCTTCAATTTATTTAGCACTGGAAATACAAAGATGACCTCAGAAGCCTTATAACTTTATGGAGGCAGAAGCAACACGAGTGTAAAAATATACACAGTATAACAAGATTGGATGTAGTTGGAGCCAATGAGAGCTCCTGATAAAGGGTCTAGAGAAATTTGAGGAATTTCATCTTGGCATGGGGAATGGATTAAACAAGAGAGGTCTAAATGGAGGAGGGAGCCCCTGAGCTTGGCCTTGAAGGACAGAAAGGATTTCAAAAGGAGGAAATAAAGAGGAACACCATTGCCAGTGTTGCCTGTTTCATGAGAATTCAGGCCAAAATCTGAGACTAGCTATTAGTCCAGTTGAATTGAAGGTTAGAACATTTGGAACAGGGTCAGTGAGAGATAAGACCATTGTAGGAAAGGTGGGCTAGAGTCAAGGAAAGGCATGGATAGACCATAGGGAGCTTTAGAAACAAGCTAGCACAGAAGGTTCAGATTAGAATGATACAGAGGAAAGAAAGTATGTGGTGTTGGAGTAAGAGGACCTTGGTGATGGTTGGAGTATCCCAGATGAAGCCTGGGGTGTAGTCTCCAGTAATGAAGCTCCCTCCTGGTTCATATCCTATTTTCTTTTTTTTTTTTAAACCCTTACCTTTCATCTTGGAATCAAGACTGTGTATTCGTTCCAAGACAGAACAGTGGTAAGGGCTAGGCAAGAGGGGTCAAGTGACTTGCCCAAGGTCACACCGCTGGGAAGTGTCTGAGGCCAGATTTGAACCTTGGACCTCCTGTCTCTAGTCCTGATTCTCCATCCACTGAGCTACCCAGCTGCCCCCCCCATATCCTATTTTTCTAATAGATACTTGTGTAATAAATGGAAGCTTAGAGAAAATCAGGTTGCCCTTTCATGAATGAATTAACCAGGGAGGGAGACCCTCTCTATGGGCATAAACAAACATCGATCAAGCACCTATAATGTCCCAGGTGCTGTGCAAAGCTCAGTGTTCCCGCCCTGTTATATAGATCATCCTACTTCAGGAACTTGCTCCCGGTGACCTTGGGCAGATCACTAACATTTCAGGACCTCTTTCCTATGAGAGGGTCTAGGAGGCTACGGCCCCAAGGGCATAAAAATGGAGAGAAAGCTCACTTCCAACGGAAAAGATCTTTGATCCAGAGTGGTAGAGACCCAGAAGCATTCCAGTGGGGAGGGTTGGAATCCCATGAAGAAAACAAGGTGCCCCCCCCAAGATCTCTGACTCTCCATCCCTTCCACCTCAACTCTTAATAAATTCTTCTCCTAACAACCCTGGAGTTTCAGTCTTTGTTTGCTGAGGAATGAACATGGTTCACCATAATTTCCCAGACGCTGCCTGATGGGACAGTTTGTAATAAAATTGCTTCTAAAAACATATTTGCAAGTCGCAACCATATTTTTCCAGCAGAACAATCTTTTTTTTCCAGTGGTTCTCTGTCTCTGTGATTAAGCTGCAGAGTTTATTACATATATTTTGTTTTAGGCGGCTTAACCTGAGTGAAGAGAGCTCTCTCTGCCTGCAAGCCTCACTTTAAAAAAATATATTTTGATGTGTGATTTACTGAAGTTATCTGATGAATTTCAAAACAAATATATGTCTCTCCGCCTTCCCATAATATTGGGTGTAATGGCTCTGACAGTCTGGGCATCTCCACTTGATAAAATGAGCAATGGTGCCTTCCCGGGCCTCCATCAGTTATTTCCAGCTCTAGGACAGTAACCAATTTGGGCTCTTCCTCTACCCCAGAATACTGGCAGCCACTCCTCCCTACCTGGAAGCCCTTCTTGTTTGGAATACTAGAGCTTCAGCAGGGATGGCAGCTGTACAGGACGGGGGGAGCTTCAGGGTGATGGAGAGGCATCCTTCCCTTAATCCTTCCCCACCTACTCCCTCTCTGAAGGTACCCATCAATAGTCAAGTCTGTAATTTTGTAGACTGCCAGATCTGGAAGGGATCCTAGAACACAGAATGTCAGTTCTAGAAGGTATATTTAACTATTTTTAATCTATTTTTCCTATTAAATTATTATTTATTAATTATTATTATCTATTTTTATTATATCTTATTTATTATTATTATTTATTTATTTCTGTGTTTTTATATTTTTATATTTTTATTTTTTATTATTTTTATTTTATATTTTTATTATTTTATATTTTAATTTTATTATTTTTATTATTTTATTATATTTATATTATTATTATAATAAATCTATTAAATTAATCTATTGAACCCCAAAGTATCTGAGAATAAATTTCAGGGGAATCAATGAATTTGGATGAAAATTATCTTTATTTTTTTTAAATTTTAATTTAATAATTTTTATTTAAATTATTTAATTTTTAATTTAATAATAACCTCTAATAGAAAGCCAGTGTTTGCTTCAATTACTTAAAGGCATAATTCTGAGAAGGGGTTCGTTTGTTTTACCAGACTGCCAAAGACTTAGAATATGGACTATCAGAACCCAGAAGGTCTTAGGATCTTAGATTTTTACCTAGATGGGATCTCAGAGGTCAAGTCCAATGCCACAGTCCTACAGTTAGGTGGCACAATAGCCTGGAGTCAGGAGGACCTGAGCTCAAATCTGCCTTTAAACACTAAGCAGTATGTATGACCCTGAGCAAGTCATTTAACCTCTGCCTCAGTTTCTTCAACTGTAGAAATGGAAATAATAACAGCACCTACTTCCCAGGGTTGTTGTTAGGATCAAATGAGATCTTTGTAAAGCATTTAAGGCAGTGTGCAACACATACTAGGTGCTCAATAAATTCTTGTTTCCTTCTTTCTTTATAGATGAAAAAATGAAGCCCACAGTGGTTAAGTGATTTGCCAAGTCACAGTTAGTAAATATCTGGAGAGAGATCTGAATTCTAATCTTGATTCCAAATCCTTTGTTCTATCTATCATTTCACCTAACTCCTTTATTTTTACAGAGGAAGGAACAGGCGTCCAGAACACTTAGAATTATAAAATTTTTAGAAACTCGATGCTCTCTGGGTTGGCAGTGGTTGGAGCAGCCCAGGTGAAGCCTGAGTTGTGATCTCAAGCATTGGAGCTCCTCCCTGGCTCACCTTATGTTTTCTAATAAATAGCTTAGAGAAAGGTAAGTTGTCCCTAGACTATGTCCCTAGACATGGAGGGGTACCCTCTCTATGGGCATGCTCAGCTAGTCAGTCTGTCAGTCGACAACATTTATCAAGTATTTATTATGTGTCAGGCACTATGCTAAGCTCAGTGATCCCCTTGAGGGTGCCTATACCAGCTGCCCACCATGTTATATAGACTATCCCTCTTCAGGTGTCTGGTCAAGAAGAATGCCCTTGCCAAACCTGGGTTCAATATTAATCAAAGATTAATATGAAATAAAGCTCTAAATTATTATTATTATTTAAACCCTTATCTTTCATCTTGGAATCAATAGTGTGTATTGGTTCCAAGGCAGAAGAGCTAGGCAATGGGGGTTAAGTGACTTGCCCAGGATCACACAGCTAGGAAGTGTCTGAGGTCAGATTTGAACCTAGGACTTCCCAACTCTAGGACTGGCTCTCAATCCACTGAAAAGCTCTAAATTATTGAAGAATTTTGGAAAAACCTTTGACTCTGCTCCTACCTTGTATCTGGGTTCTTCTCTCTCTCATTTCACTTCTCTCCTCCCATTCACAGGATTCAGATACTCAACATGCTCTGATTCTATTCTTTATTAAATTCAGAAAAATGCAAATATATTATGACCCCGTGGCTTATACAGCCAAATGCAGAGTGATTGTTAAGTGTTCTCTTCAGGGATGACTCATTTCTGTTGTCTCTAGGAGCCTCCTCCCACAGTCTTCTCTTGAAAGGATATTGGAAGAACTACTCTGAAATCCCTGACCCACCTTCTACAGATCATGGAAATGTGTCCGAGCTGGTACCTTACTGGGGTTGAGGTGATTGGCAGAACTCCCCATCTTCTCCACAGTTGAGTTTTCAGAAGCTGCCTTATTTAGCCTCCAGATCTGAAGTTGATCTAGTCTTGTTCTCATGCACTACGGAAAGCCCATCTCCTTCCCACACACTGGTCCCATCTCTAGCTCTTTGTTTTATCTGACCTCTTTTGCTATGGATGAGAGTAAAGACTCCAGGGTTAACTGGCATCACTGGCAATGACTGACCACACTCTTGGCCATCCACAGGATCATTTCTCTTTTTTCTTTCTAGAGCACAGAGGCTTCCAGGAGAGGAGAGGGGATAGCCCTAAGTCTCCCAATAACGGAGAAAAAGAAAATGTGACAATGACTAGCATCCCTCCATTATCCTTCTCTCTATTCCTAAACTGCTACCATTGTGGACTCTGGAATAGGAAATAGGGTATAAAGGGATTGCCCTGGTCCTCTGGCATGGACACTGATTCCACAGAATCATAGAATCATTGGATCATAGAATAATGGTTGATGGGTGGCAAATGTAGAAGGTCAAAGCTATACAGTACCTAAGACCTTCTCTAACTCCTAAATTTTAATAACTCACATTTTCCCCAACATTGGGTCTTTGAAGGAAGTAGTATGATTCTGCCCATTTATGATTTCCAGGATCACAGATTTAGAATCAGAAAGAAAAGAGGTGAGTTTCCTCTATAGGACAGTCCTGTCAACAGAAGTGGAAGTCTTGTTTGCCATAATGAAACTTTTGTTACTCTGGTCCCCCTGCATTGTCTTCTTTTTAAAAATTCACCATTTACTCCTCTGGACAGAACAAAACCCTTCCCCTACTTCTGACACAGTTCATTGGATCCTAGTAATAAGAGCTCAAATTGGGTCATGGAAATAATTTAATTGCCAAACTAAAGGACTGAAGCAGGATCTGAACACAAAGTCCCCAGTGACTTCCAATCCATCACTTTTCATAGGATCTTGGATTATGGGTCAGGAGGGATTTCAGAATCTATCTGATACAACCCCTTCTTTTAATAGAAGATGGGACTGAGGCCAAGGAAAATTAGATGATTTGTTCAAGCTAACAAATATAGGAAACAGGATTTTAATTCAGACCCATTGATTCTCAAATGACTGCTAAATGTCAGACCTTTTTGAATTCAAGTCTCTTGACTCCCAGCCCAGCACCCTTTTCATTACATCATAATCCATAGACAGATATGGAATGGCTTTGTTTTATGCACTTTCTGGAAGAGTGGTACCATATATTCTTTACTAAAGAATTGTTCAACATTTATAGGAGAAAGGGTTCTGGGTTCAAGGTTTTAAAATATTCCAACTTTCAGATGAGTTAGTGTTTGAACTCAGAATGACTCACTCCCAAAGGGGGCAGCCATGTCTGAGCTGGATTGGATTTTGAGATAAGTGAAGGAATAGAACACTATGCAATTTGCACACAAAGTGGCCAGAATTGATCTAAAACAAACCTTTAACTTTCCAACTGGTTTAAATGGGGAAAAGACCATTGGATAATTACATCATTTAACACATTGATTGTCCGGGAGTCAATTCTAATGATCTTAGAAATAGAGGGCATTGTGCCTGGGCTCATTTTTAAGGGAAGGGTTTTGTTCTGTTCAGGGGAGTAAATGGTGGATTTTTTCAAGGAGACAATTCAGGAGGACCAGAGAAACAAAAGTTTCATTATGGCAAACAGGGCTTATTTCACAAAAGCAAGAAATCAATGAACTGTGGTGAAAAGAGGTGTGTTTCCTTTACAGGACAGTCCTGTCAAAGGAAGTGGAATGACTTTGGCATGTTTAAGATGGGTAATTAAAGGGGATGTTGGTGGCTCAGCTGCCACAACATACAGTCAACTCCATTCTACACTGACTCATTTATTCACTTTATCAAAGTGAATATATAAGTGTGTTGGATTTAATCAAAGTTACAAAAAGCACTTTCCTCCTAATACTGTTGGAGCTAGTAATGTTAGCACCATCAGACGGGCAGGGCAGCTATCCCTTGGGGGCCGGAAAGTAGCCATTGTTGATTATTTTCTACAGAGATCACTGGCCTCTACCAGTTTGAATCTGTCTGATGAGGGAAAACTGGGATGCTAATATAATAACACACTATTGGTAGAACTATGAACTGATACAACCATTCTGGAAAACAACAGGAAACTGCACCTAAGGGGCCATAAAACTATATATCCTTTGACCTAGAAATACCTCTACTGGGTCTGTATTCCAAAGAGACTGGAGATGGGGAGAAAGGATCTATCTACATGTACAAAAATATTTACAGAGGCTCTTTTCATAGTGGCAAAGAATTAGAAATTCAGAGGATATTCATCAATTGAAGAATGGCCGAACAAGTTGTAGTACATGGTTGTCATGGAATACTACTGCAACATAAGAAGTGATGAACATAATGAACTCAGAAAAACCTGGAAAAATTTACATAAACTGATGCAAAGTGAAGTGAGCAGAACCAGGAGAACACTGTATATACAGTAACAGAAATATTATATGAGGATCAATTGTGAAGGACTAAATTAGCAAAACAAATTCCCAAGATATCCACAAGGGACTGAAGATGAAAAATGCTATTCACAGCTAAAGGAGGAACCGCAGAAGTCTGATTGCATATAAAAGCATAACATTTTTCACTTTATTTCCTTGATGAGTTTTTTACTGTATATGTGACATGGATTTTCTTTCATGGCAAGAGGAATATAGAAATATGTTTTGCATGACAGTATTGGTATAACCTATTTACCATCTCAGGGAGGGGAGAGAGGAGGGAGAGTGAAAATCTGAATCACAAAATGTCAAGTTGTCAAAAAGTGATTCTACATGTAGTTGAAAATAAATAAATATGTAATTAAAAAAACAGAAATATGAAACAGTTAAACAGTTAAAATCTTTGGGCTGGCATTTAACTGGTCCATTATGCTACAGTGATGAAATGGTGTATCTAGGAGAGAAGGCAAACCAGAGTTAAGTGAGACATCAGGAGGTTGGTGCAGCTCTAGGGAGTCTATTTACCTATGTTTCTCTCTTAAATTGAGCCAAAATTTGCCTACCTTTTCCTCCCATTGGACTTATTTCTGTTCTCCAAAGATAAGCAGAATTAAATTAGTTAATTTTCTAATTAAATTTAATACATCCAACAAAGGACAGGACAATCTTTCAGATGTCTGAAGACGTTGCATCCCAATTCCTTCTATTGATCTTTTCATGACAAAGTCTCCTCCACCATTATGATCAGATCCTTCTTGGGATATATTCCAGATGTTCAACATCTTTCATCAAACAGGATTTCCAGAAATGGAAATGATACTCAAGGTGTAGTCTGACCAGAGTAGAGGATGCCTTGCATCATGGTTCTCTGTGTTCATATTGTATTCTTCTTATTGGACCACAAATTCTATGAAGGAAACAACTCTGTTTTCTTAATTTCCATATCCCTCACAATGCTTGCACATAGTAGAAGTTCAAGAAATCTTTGAAGAGAATGCTTTGCAAACCTTAAAATACACTATAACATTGGACTATTGTTTCTATGGTAATTGTTGAATTGAATTGACACCAATATCTCAGGAATAGGAAGGAGAGTTCTGAGTTTAATCATTCAAGTGAAATATGCACATCTAGGTGAGAGTAAGAGAGAGTCTTGTCCATAGAGTCTTTTCAAATCTCAAACAAATCAGGTCATCCAAAGAAAAGTCAGTTTGTGGGGAGCTTTTAAGAAATTTATTATGTGACTAGCTTGATTTACCAGACAACTAATTAGTTTAAGGCAAGCAAGTACTGGTCTTGGAGTGCTGAAATTAAAAGGCTAAAGGAACTAGACCCTAAAAAAATCAGGACACAGGAAGACATCAGTCTGGTGAATTATGTAGGATTCACCAATTCACCAGAGCTATAACTAGAGTAGGATGATCAGGTCTTTGCCTTAGGATATGAAAATGTAGAGGGCTCTAAATATGTTTATACTCACATAGCATACAGATAGATGAAATTATCCTTTAGATAGCAAGAATTATTCGTTCATAAAGGAAGCTGTCAGATGGGGAACAATCCCCCTCGCTGGCTACCATGTCTCAGGTAAATGCCAATTTGTGACAGAAGGACTGCATGGTGTCCAAGTTGCTCCTTCTCCTGATTCCTGTTTCCTAACAGAATTTGTCTTAAAGATACTTGAGAACCCATTTTATGAAGCCTGTCCTGGACATCATACATGCACACATGCATACACATTCACTCACACAAATGCTATTCTATTTAAGGCATCACAACTTGCCAATATCCATTGATGTGAACTCCAAGACTCATTTAATCCAAAGTGGCAGAAAAAAAGCCCATTCATTCTTCTCTCTAGCATGGAAAAACATCTTCCTTACCATAACACTGATGTGTATATCATCAGTTATAATATAGAGATGTGCCTATTATTATAACATGGATGTATATCTCTCATCAGAAAGTAATGGTGTCTTTCTTAATATAATATAGATATGTCTCCTTCCTTGTGATCTCACGTGTATCTCACTGTAACATGTCCATGATATAATAAAAGAAATATGTGGAACTGTACCTCAAAGTTACTAAACTGTGCTGATAGTTTATGATATCTCTACTAAGCCTGTACCCCAAAGAGACCAAAGAATGAGGAAAAGATCTCATATGTCCAAAAATATTTTAAATAGCTCTTTTTGTAGCAGCAAATAAAGGAGATGTCCATCAATTGAATGGTTGTGCAAATGGCATAGGTTTGTAACTGAATATAATAATAGTTATAAGAAATTATGAAAAGGGATGGTTTCCATCACAATCATACACCATAGGAAATCTCCAGACATAACAATTTTTTGTGCCACTGGACCCAGGCTTCCAACGCCAAGAGAGTGGGACTGTCTCTGTGCATCGGCTTTTCCACTTAAATCTCTTTCACACACAAGTATCTTTGTGCACACTCATCTATCCTAACCCCGTCCACCCTCTTCAAGACCTGCGGCGATGAGGGAGTGACGACGCAACAGGTGGAGGTGACCACTGGCAGTTGTAGTCACGATCCTGCACGTAGGCGACCCATGGATCAGTGGTCGCTCAGCCCTATGGGCAGCAAGGACGTTCGGCAGCATCCTGGGCGACTGAGCAGCCCTCTCTAGGACAGCACTGCTCACCCTAATCAAGGGAGGGGACTAGAAAAGGCGTCCCAAACATTGCCTGCCCTACAAACACCCGGTCAGCACACCGCGGCTGGCAGGTCATCCCTTTAAGCGGTCGAAATCAAAGAAAAAATACAAAGAAACTCCTACTAGGAGCATGGAACATCAGGACATTACTTGATAGAGAGAATACCCCAAGAGCTGAGAGAAGAACAGCTCTAATCAGTAAAGAACTGGCGCAATATAACATCGACATCGCAGCCTTAAGTGAAACACGCTTACCAGAAGAGGGATCACTCAGCAAACCCACCACTGGATACACCTTCTGGAAAGGTAGAGCCACAAATGAAGACAGAATCCATGGTGTGGGCCTGGCCATCAAGACCAATTTGCTCAAACAGCTGTCAGATTTGCCTGTGGGCATCAGTGAGAGGCTCATGAAGATCCGTTTGCCTCTCAGCAAAGACCGGTATGCCACAATCATCAGTGCATATGCCCCTACACTGACCAGCACAGAGGAGACCATCGAGCAGTTCTACTCTGACCTGAGTGCCCTCCTGAACTCAGAGCCCACAAATGACAAGCTGATACTACTGGGAGACTTCGACGCCCGCATTGGCCAGGACCATGAAAGATGGAAAGGAGGGCTCGGCAAACACGGTGTGGGCAAAATGAACAACAACGGCCTACTGCTACTCAGCAAATGCTCAGAGTTCGAACTCACCATCACGAACACTGTGTTCAGAATGGCGAACAAATATAAAACAACGTGGATGCACCCAAGATCAAAACAGTGGCATCTCATAGACTATATCATTGTACGCCGGCGAGACATCCAGGATGTAAAGATCATCAGAGCCATGAGAGGAGCTGAATGCTGGACAGACCACCGATTGGTTAGAGTGACTCTTCAAATGTGCATTGCGCCTCACCATCCAAAACACGCCCAGACAGTTTGCACATTTTACAACGTGAGTCCTCTCAGAGATCCATCTTATTTGCAAATGTTCCAGTCCTGCCTGGACAACAAGCTGTCTGCCAAGGGACCACTCACTGGAAGCTCAACCGAGAAATGGAACCAGTTCAGAGACACAGTGAAGGAAACATCAAAGGCAGTCCTAGGCCCAAAACAACGCAACCACCAGGACTGGTTTGATGAGAACAACACTGCTATTGAAGACCGATTGAGCAAGAAGAACAAAGCCTTTATGAAGTGGCAAAATAACCCAAACGCTGCTCCTAAAAAGGACAGATTCAAGTCTCTCCAAGCCACGGTGCAGCGTGAGATCAGGAAGATGCAAGACCGATGGTGGGAAAAAAAGGCAGAAGAAATTCAGTGGTTTGCTGACACGAAAAACTACAAACAATTTTTCAGTGCCCTCAAGACTGTCTATGGGCCATTAAAACCCACCACCACTCCCTTGCTATCCTCTGATGGTGACACTCTCATAAAAGATAAAAAAGGCATCAGCAACAGGTGGAAAGAGCACTTCAGTCAGCTTCTCAACAGACCCTCTTCAGTCGACCAAAGAGCCCTTGACCAGATCCCCCAAAACTGCTCCATTGAACATCTTGACATCCCTCCTTCAATAGAGGAAGTCCAAAAAGCCATTAAACAAATGAGTGCAGGCAAGGCACCCGGTAAAGATGGGATCCCAACCGAGGTGTACAAGGCCTTAAATGGAAAGACGCTCCAGGCATTCCACATAGTGCTGACCAGCATATGGGAAGAGGAAGACATGCCCCCAGAACTCAGAGATACCTCCGTTGTAGCCCTATACAAGAACAAAGGCTCACGAGCAGCCTGTGACAACTACAGAGGCATCTCACTACTCTCCACTGCTGGAAAGATCCTTACCCGTGTTATACTCAACAGACTCCTGTCATCTGTTTCAGAGCAGAACCTGCCTGAATCACAATGTGGCTTCCGACCAGATCGCAGCACCATCGACATGGTCTTCATGGTGAGGCAAATGCAGGAAAAATGCCTTGAGCAGAACCTGAGTCTCTACATTGTCTTCATAGACCTGACAAAGGCGTTCGACACAGTGAACAGGGACACACTGTGGGTGATCCTCAGCAAGCTCGGTTGCCCAGCAAAATTCATCAAACTGATCCAGCTCTTTCATGTCGACATGACAGGGGAAGTCCTATCTGGTGGAGAGACTTCCGACTGCTTCAACATCTCCAATGGTGTGAAACAAGGCTGTGTCCTCGCTCAGGTACTATTCAACCTATTTTTCACCCAAGTATTAAGACATGCTGTGATGGATCTAGACCTGGGCGTCTACATCAAATACCGACTGGATGGCTCACTATTCAACCTTCGCCGCCTGACTGCAAAAACAAAGACAACAGAGAGACTCATCCTGGGAACTCTCTTCGCAGATGACTGTGCTCTCATGGACCACCAAGAAAATCATCTCCAAACCATTCTGGACAGGTTCTCTACTGCAACAAAACTGTTCGGCCTGACTATCAGCCTCAGCAAAACAGAGGTGCTATTCCGACCTGCACCAGGGAGGCCAACAAACCAGCCGTGCATTACAATTGATGGCACGCAGCTTTCCAACGTCAACACTTTCAAGTACCTGGGCAGCACCATCACCAACGACGGGTCCCTAGACCACGAGATTAATGCCAGGATCCAAAAGGCCAGCCAGGCACTCGGGCGGCTGCGCTGCAAAGTCCTCCAACACAGAGGTGTAAGCACTGCGACGAAGCTCAAAGTGTATAACGCAGTGGTCCTCAGCTTGCTCCTGTACGGTTGTGAGACATGGACACTGTGCCAGAAGCACATGAAACAGCTGGAGCAATTCCACCAACGCTCCCTCTGGTCAATCATGAGGATCCGATGGCAGGACCGAATCACCAACCAGGAAGTCCTCGACAGAGCCAACTCCACCACCATCGAAGTCCTGGTCCTCCAAACCCAGCTACGATGGTCTGGACACGTCATCCGCATGGACCCAGAGTGAATACCAAGACAGGTATTCTATGGTGAACTGTCAGCTGGACTCAGGAAACAAGGCCGACCAAGGAAAAGATTCAAGGATCAGCTAAAGTCCAACTTGAAGTGGGCTGGCATCACACCAAAGCAACTAGAACTCGCTGCCTCTGACAGAAGCAGCTGGCGAACCCACATTAACCATGTCTCCACCACCTTTGAAGATGAGCGAGGTCAACGTCTTGCCGCTGCGCGTGAACGCCGACATCAGGCCACAACCGCACCTCCTGTAACAACTGGCGTCCCAGGCCCCATGTGCCACAAACTCTGCGCCTCAGCCTTTGGACTCCAAAGCCACATGAGGGTACACCGTAGATGAAACTGCACAAAGACAATCGTCATTCTCAATCACTGAGAGACTACCACTATACTATACATACACCATAACTATGAGGAACAGGTTATTTTTGGAAAAATATGGAAAAGTCTACAAGAAATTGTAAAGAGCAAAATTGGCAGAACCAAGAAAATGAATGTTATATATAACAATGTTTGAAGAATGACTTGAGTATACCCACCTCCAGAGAAAGAACTGATAAATATAAATAAGTAAGACATAGTTTTACATATACATCAATCTTTTTGTCAAATGATGTCTTCTTTGATTGGGTGAGGGGAGAGAAAAGAAGTTAACTGGGTATTTTAATGTAACAAATATTTTTTTTTAAATGGGATGGTTTCAGAGAAAACTAGAAGACATATAAACTAATGCGAAGCAATGGGAGCAGACTCAAGAGAACAATTTATACAATAAAAACAGTATTTAAAGACCAAGAATTTCAAAAGTCTTAATCATTTTGATCCAATGACCAACCATGATTTTGTTTTGGTTGTTTTCTTGACTATTCATATTTGTTGTAAGGATTTTTTTTTTTCCATTTCCTAATGGGGAGGGAGAGAAAAATAGAATTTTGCTTGCTGAAAAAGAACTAAGTTAAAGAAAAAACCCTCTCGCTATAACTCCAATTTGTTTCTCTTGCTATAATGTGACTATCCCTATAAATATTTCCTTCATTATAATAATAAAAGTTAACACTTAAATATTGCTTTGAGTTTTGCTAAGGACTTTTAATTATAATGTTACTTATATTTTATTTAAAATAACTTTTTATTATAATTATGTATTATTTCATTTGATCCTCACAACAACCCTATAAGGTAGGTATATACCTATAAGGTATAAGGTAGGTGCTATTATTCTCAGTATTTCACAGATGAGGAAACCGGAATAGACAGAGGTTAAATAGCTTACCCAAAGTCAAAGGGCTAATAAGCATTTGAGCTTGGGTCTTCTGGACTCCAGACCCAGCATTCTATCCACAATGCCAACTAGTTGCCTCCAACAACACTTCAAGTTTCTCTCACTAGAATAAGCTCACCTATAAGCACTTCTTTCTTTAAAACACATATTTTTCTCCCTCACGGTGACAGATATAAATACAACTCTCTCTCTCTCTCTCTCTCTCTCTCTCTCTCTCTCTCTCTCTCTCTCTCTCTCTCTCTCTCTCTCTCTCTCTCTCCTCCTTCCCTCCCTCCCTCCCTCCCTCTCCCTCCCTCCCTCTCTCTCTCTCTCTCTCTCTCTCTCTCTCTCTCTCTCTCACTCTCTCTATCTCTCAATTATATTTCTCTTTAAGAGGGAAAGGAATAAACATTTGTTAAGGACCTACTATGTTTCAGGAACATATGAATATTATCTCATTTAATAATGAGATGTATGTCCTTGGTGACAATACAGACTTACATTTCAGTATGTCCTTTGCTGTAATAACAACAACAAAAATATCAGCTCCTATTTCTATGAGCCTTTAAGGTAAACAAAATGCTTTCCCCACAACCCTCTTATGGAGCAAGAATGTAAATGTTACCACCATCCCCTTTCACAGATGAATAAAGTAAGGTTCAGGGCAATGGCACGATTTGCCTAGGATCACAAAGCTAGGAAATGTCAGTGCTGCTATTCATACCCTAAGTTTCTGACTACCTCCAGCACTTTTCCTACTTCACCAGATGGGACCCTCAATTTAGATCTAGGGATGACCCTTGGAGGTCATCCTTTCTGATGTCTTCATTTCATAGATGAGAAGCTGAGACTCAGAGAGGTGTAGCCTACTCAAAGTTACACAGCTAGAAAATGGCAAGGCTGGAATTGGCATTGAATTCCTTTGATTCCCAATCCAACACACTTTCCACTGGACTACATAGGATGTGCATAGCTTTCCTGCTAGAAAAAGGGGAAAATCCCTTTTTCTAACACATTCCATACCTCTTTTCCTCTTCTCTTTATCTCTCCTTTTTTCTTCCTTCCTCTCTCTCTCCCTTCTCTTCTTTTGCTTCTGCCCTCCCTTTCTTTTCTTCCCTCCTTTCTATCTCTCTTCTTTCTCTTCCTCTCTCTTCTTTCCCTTCCTCTCTCTCTTCTTTATCTTCCCTTCTCTTTCTTTCTCTCTCTCTCTCCCCCCTCTCTCCTCTCTCTCCTTCTCCCCCCTCTCCTCTCCCTCCCTCTCTTGCTGTCTCTGTCTCCCCTCCTCCCTTTTTTCTCTTTCTCTTTCTCTTTCCCTTTCCCTTTTCTTTTTTATTTCCCTTTCCCTGTCTCTCTCCCTTCTTCTTTCACCCTTTCTTCTCTCTGTGTGTCTCATGTGTCTCTGTCTCTTTCATCATAGGAACACAATGCTAGAGTTACTGAGGTTATTTTAGTCCAAGCCCTCCAGGGAAGGGATGTGCCCAGTATCACATGTGCCCAGATAATAAACAGCAGAGGTGGGATTTGAACCAAGATGTTTGGTTCTGCTGTCTCTTCCCCCTAAGCCACGACCTACCTAGCATGCCCCTTCGCTATAACACCGATGAGAATCCCTCCACAGCAATCCAACTGGGTTTTTTTCAGCTTTATAACGCAGACGGGCCTCTCTCTCTTGCCAACTTGCCGGTACATCTCTTTTTCTAATCCAGATCCTGCCCACCCTCTCCCTGCCTCCCTCTCCCATAATTCTTGTCACACAGCTCTGGGTCCTACTCAGTCCAACCTCTACAGAGGCCCATGCCAGCCAGAGAAAAGCGCTAATCCATGTGCAACCTGGAAGGGGATTTTCCACGGGGCCGCAGAGTCTTTGGGGCATTGTTTTTCTTTCACAAGTGGTCTCTGACAGTCGCCCCTGCAAGCGGAGGTTGGGCGAGGGGCATTCGGACCGCAGCTGGCCTCGGGCTAGCCGTCAGCCCATCTGGGAGCCCGGACCAGGCTAGTTCAGCTGCTCATCTCCAGGCTGCCACCCCCGTCCTTCTAAGCATCAGGGTGCGAGCTCCTCCAGGAGAGGGGAGCGGCCTGCAAATCAATATCCATCAGCCTTTGTGTCCATCGTCGTGGAGTGGAAGCCGTGATATCTGCGATCAGACCACAGCAGGGGAGAAATGGTTAGAGATATATTAATTATATTTCTCGCCCTTAATGGGCTACTTACTTTGTGATGTGGGGACACAAAAGTAAATTTTAAAATCAATTATACAATTACATATGTAGCAATAACGGAGTACACAGCTAATCTCTTTTGGGTCAGGACTATAACCTCCTGATAATTCAGGTTTCATTAGGGGAAGGTCTATTATTGCCAAGAATTACAGAAATAATGGGAGTGGGTGTATTCAGTGCGGAATAACAAATGAGGGGCCTCTCTAGATAAGCGGGGGCTGTTTGCTGGCTGCGGTGTGATAGCGGCCCTCTCAGTGTATGTAAATTGGTAGGGTCAACTTTGTGCTGTGTGCATTATACATTGTACAAGAATTAATTTTAGCTGCTTCCTGGGGACTGGCAGCCAGGCTGGGGCCTTCCAATTACCAGGCAGCCACAGAGTCATGCACAGGCCGCAGCTCCTGGATGAGGCGCAGGGACTGGCCCCAGCCAAGAGCCGCGGGGCTTCGAGAGGGCCCCCTCCGGCCCCCCGGAGTCTCCGGGTGACCAGCCTGGATAGAATCACAGTCCTGGGACTGCTTCTCCCAGAACAGTATCGATTCAGTGGAATTCAATTGCACAAATGCTTATCGAGCGCCTTCTGGGAACAAGCCTTGCGCTCCATACGGAGCCTCAAAGCCTGCTCTCGATGGGATTCCGATTTATGGGGAGGGGGAGGGGTGGAGAAGTGAGACGGGAGGGGGCTCTGGAGAACTAGTCACCACATGAGGGGCAAGGAGACAGCTCCACCGGCCGGCTCGATGGGAGATGGGAGGAGGGACAGAGCCCTTTCCCTCGGTGCTGGGGGCCAAGGTGGCGGGGAGGAACAGTTGGGGATCGAATCGGGGAAGACTTCACAAAGGTCACTAACATCAGAGTTGAGCTTTGGAAAGAAAGGAGTGAATTCGATAGAGAGAGATGGAGGGAAGGTGGCAGTGGTGAGCCCATGGTACCTTTGGGAGGCGTGTGTGTGCTGGGGAGGGATGACGGTTACCAAAGGGGCAGAGATGGGAGAGGGCGGGGCAAGAAGAGAGATCAAAGGATTTAGGACCAAAGGGGATTTTAGAGGGTAGGGAGTTGTGCAAGCTAGCAGGAATGCAAAGCGTGAGAAGGGAAGTTGTATGAAGTCAGAATGGAGAAACTTACGGAAGCCACATTATGCACAGCCTTTGATGTCAGCTTTAGGAGTTCATGCATTATTTGTTGGACAATAGGGAGCCATAGAAGCTTCTGAGTAGATAGAGGGACAGAGAGACAGGCAGACAGACAGAAGGACAGAGAGATACACAGATAGACAGATGGATGGATGGACAAACAGGAAGACAAAAGGACAAATAAGTGGATAAATGGATGACAGGCAGATAGACAGACAGATAGATACACAGATGGACAGACAGACAGACAGACAGACAGACAGACAGACAGATAGATAGATAGATAGATAGATAGATAGATAGATAGATAGATAAAACCCTTTATTAAATGTTTCCTATGGTATTCCAGCTTTGATATTCCAAATATAAGCAAGCAAAAAAGTCCCTATACTAAAAAACCTTATATTCTAATATGAGAACAGAGCACACAGGAGAGCTGGGAAGCAGGGAGGTGGGGAGGGGAATGGGGAGGCAAGGGATGATAGAGAATTTAGAGTGAGGACTGGAGTCAGGAGTAACATGAGATTATTCAGGAAGCACATATAGGGCAGAGAGGAGAGGGGATAGACTGGAGGGAAGAAGACAAGTTAAGAGTCTACTACAATAATACAGCTAGGTGGCACAATGGATAGAGCCCTGGGCATGGAGTCAAGAAGACCTGAATTCAAATCCAACCTCAGATACTTCCTAGCTATGTGACCTTAGGCAAGTAACTTAACCTTGTTTGACTCATTTTCCTAATCTGTAAAATGAGTTTCAGAAGAAAATGACAAACTACTCCAGTATCTTGGCCAAGAAAATCCTCCAAAAAGAGGCCACAAAGAGTCAGATTTGACTGAAAAATTACTGAACAACAACAATAATCCAGGTGAAAAGAAAATGGAAGGAAGGACAAAAAGCAAATACTAAGCTAGCAGCAATGGTGGGGATGGAATTGAGAAAAATTGTGGAGGTTGGCTCTATTAAAAGAGCTTGATTGCCAGTTAGTGATATCTAAGAGAAAAAACATGGAATTTGAAACCTAAGGATTTTAACCTGCTACAGTGACTTGTATGACCTTGCAAGTCAGCTAATCTTTCTGTACCTCAGCTTTCTCATCTATAAAATGGGAGTTGAAGTAGATCAAGGGTTCTTAAATTATTTTTTTCTGTGCCATGGACTCCTTTGGCAGTTTAGTAAAGCCTATGGACTCTTTCCAGAATATTTTTAAATATGTAAAGTAAAATGAAGATTACAAAGGAGACCATTGTTCTATTGTTTTATATATAATAGTAGTAGTCTCTTGGAAGCCGAGAATGACTGTCTTTGTGCATTATCATCTATATAGATGAGTGTGCACAAAGATACTTGTGCTTGAAAGAGATTTAAGTGGAAACGTCAATGCACAGAGACAGTCCCACTCTCTCGGCATTGGAAGCCTGGGTCCAGTGGCACGAAAAATCATTACACCTGGAGACTTTCTCAGCTGTACTGGGTGGCCGTGTTGTCTTTTGTGCTCCAACATGCCCTAAGCACTCCACAGTGCCTTGCTGTATTGCCATCTCAGCCGTTGAACCTTCTTGTTGGTTTCTTCCACCTGTTCCGCCAAAACAGTCTTCACATGCTGGGTGAGCAAAGCCCTGGTTCACCAGGGGTCGACGATGACCCGATGGCTACCCTCACAAGGTTTAGCTGGCCTGTCGAAGCTGTTGCCCGGGGCGTGGCTGCTGTCGCATGCTAGAAGCTACTGGGAGCCACAAGTGAGAGCTGGGTGTCAGGTGAGGGTCAGAGGCTGGAGAGCCGCCCTAGGAGGGCATGATAAACCCTCCGTACCAAGGTGCTACCCCTCCCTGAGCACCCCATACACCATACATATATAATATATATATAAACATATGTATATATATATAACACCTACACATATATGCAGATAGATAGATATTTTAAACCCTTACCTTCTGTCCTAGAACTGATACTAAGTATTGGTTGTAAAAGCAGAAGAGTAGTAAGGGTTAGGCAATGGGGATTAAGGGACTTGCTCAAGGTCACATAGTTAGGAAGTATCTGAATTTTAGATCTGAACCCAGGTCCTCCCAACTCCAGACCTTGCTCTCTCTCCACTAAGATACATAGCTGCCCCACAAAATATATTTTTAATAAACCAAGGCTGTGGAGTCTAAATTAGGAATCTCTGAACTAGATGATCTCTAAGGTCCCTTATAGATCCAAATTCCATGAAAATCCTTTGGTTAGAAGAGGAAGTTAGAGAAAGTGAAGAGTACCTGATGAATGAAGTTTTGAGCATGACTTACTAGGAAGGCAATGGAATCATCAACAAAAAATAGGGAATTAGAAAGGGGGATAGATTTAGAGGACTAACATGGATTTTGGTATGCTTGGCTCTCTCTGGAGAGGTGAGTTTTTCTGGAGGGTTTATCTCTTTACAGAGCCACACATCTTATTTTTGTTTGAGCAATTCTAAATAGAAAGTGTCCAAAAAAAGTCAGAGTTGGAATGACATATTTGTGTGCCGTAGTTCCAAAATTCTTCCCCTGGCCAGTGTGTTGAATTGTTTTGCTTGATTTCTTCTTCTTCTTCTTCTTCTTCTTCTTCTTCTTCTTCTTCTTCTTCTTCTTCTTCTTCTTCTTCTTCTTCTTCTTCTTCTTCTTCTTCTTCTTCTTCTTCTTCTTCTTCTTCTTCTTCTTCTTCTTCTTCTTCTTCTTCTTCTTCTTCTTCTTCTTCTTCTTCTTCTTCTTCTTCTTCTTCTTCTTCTTCTTCTTCTTCCTCTTCTTCCTCTTCTTCCTCTTCTTCCTCTTCTTCCTCTTCTTCCTCTTCTTCCTCTTCTTCCTCTTCTTCCTCTTCTTCTTCTTCTTCGTTTTTGATGAGGGAGAGCTTCCGTGGAGGTAGGGGAATTAGTGGGTATTCACAGGGATGCAAAGGGAAAGAAAGATGATTAAAATTTTGTAAAGAATATGAAGATAAAGTTTCAGATAGTTATTTTGATATGACAATGTTAAGTTTTAAATGCTTAAATTTTTTTAAAAACATATTTAGCTTTACATACAATTCTCCTTTTTGTTATTTGTATACTGAAATGTTTATAAATGGTGGAAATAAGAAAGCTGAGGCAAGTAGGGTTAAGTGACTTGCCCAAGGTCAACAACTAGTCAGGGTCTCAAGCCAGATTCAAACTCAGAAAAATGAATCTTCTTTGACTTCAGACCTGGCATTTTATCCACTGTGCTACCTAAATGTTCCTTCTACATGGCAGACTTTAAAAAATTTAAAAATAATGATCCTGTCCCTTTCCCCATCCCTACAGGTCTTCTCAGCTATAGACTCAAAATTCCTAGAGAGCAGAGGTGACCTGGTAAGTTTTCCAAACTAGGAAGGTTTTTATTGGTGGGCTTGGGGATGGACTGTATGAATAATATCAAAAGACTACCCCTAGTAATATCCAAAGACTTATACCCTATTAAGGGTATAAGATCTATTACTAGAGAGTTATTCATTAGGCAACCCATTTTCCAGGTCCTAAGATGTCATGAAGACCAGTTATTAAGGGGGTAGCAGGTTTGGGAGCAAGGGTAGGAATGAAATACACATAGATGCATCAATCACTTATACCCATATAGTCATAGCTCTTTGAAATATTAAGGCATACAAATGAATGTAAAGGTGGCAACTAGGTAACTTAGTGGATGGAGAACCAGACCTGGAGAAGGAAGTCCTGGGTTCAAATCTCTCCTCAGACACTTCCTCGCTATGTGATCTTGGGCAAGCCATTTAGTTCCCATTGCCCAGCCCTTACCACTCTTCTGCAGATACACAGTATTGATTCTAAGATGTAAAGTAAGAGGTGTTTGGATTTTTTTTTAATAAATGTGAAAGTGTCCTTTAGAGTCCCCTCTCTATTGAACTTAGGTGACTGCTGACCTTGTCCATCCTTTGTCCTGCTATGCCTGCTACACTCCCTTCTTAAATAAACTTGAACTCATCATCACAAGCTTTCATTTCTGGGCTATAATTCATTAATATCTTCAGAGACCACTGAAACCTACATGGTTATTCACCTCTGTAGTTTTTGTTGGAACTGCATGTAAAGTGAGAATCACTAAGTTCTGAATGAGGATCTGAAGTTTCTCTTATGAATAAAATGCAATGTCTTTGTGATAATTATTCTAAGGTTTTCTTACAATTTCTTGTATATGTCCCAAATAAGTACATTATAATTTTATTAAAGCTAATAATAATAAATAATTTCCTTTTGGTAAGGAAAAATATTGATCATTGAATTGCTACAGTCCATGATTGGGCTTATAATATGTACATTAAGAGGTTTTTCCAAGTAGGTTACATTCTGTTATTTCCTGTCAGCTAATCAGTATAAGCCCTGCTACCTTCACAGTGTTTCATTTATTTTATGTTTGAAAAAACTATAAACTATTTTGTTTGTGGTCTCTTTTCTTTTGTTATATTAAGTAGAGTTTGAATGTTGCAATATTTTAACTGAAAACTTTGTAAAAATATTTTCTTGTAAATTTTCTTCATCTATAAACATCACTGTCTTTTAATCCTTTACTATTAAGAGAGAAATACATTTCTGACATAGGCTTAATGTTTTGACATTAAAAAGTTTGAATTGAGCTTGAATTCAGAGATCAAACTGAAACAACAGATGAAGATACTACTGACCAATAGCTTGGTTTCCCCTAAGAATGGCACATAGAGTATAAAGGCTGTCAGGAGGAAAAAGCTATGGCTGTAGGTCAAGAGACCCGCTGGCATCCTGAAATCAAAGATGAATGGGAAGAACACATTTAAAATTACTAAAACCTGAATGACACTTAACTTAATATATACTATAAAATGGACAGTTAATATTTGGCGAATAACCTAACAAAAACCTATGCAATATTAGTGGAGTGTAGTCTATCGTTCTTTAGTATATAAAACAAGATGAACACTTTCCCTTTCGGAAATAAAGAAGATTAATAGACACTTCCAAAGCATATGATAAAAAGGTTAGAACTTACCAAAATACTTTTGGAACAATTAAGCATCATTTTATTTAGCTAAAGTAAAGGAAGAAAACAATTACAAGCTATCAGATCTTTTGAGTATAACCCAAAGTGGCTTTCTTACATCTGAGTGGAATCCACGAAGATTTAATTGTTCCTGTTGTGTTGCTTCAGTGACGTCTGATTCTTTGTAATTATATTTTGGGAATTTCTTGGCATAGATTCTGGAGGGGTCTGCCATTTCCTTTGCAGTTCATTTTACATATGAGGAAACTGGGGCAAACAGGATTAAGTAGTTAGTTCATATAGACTCTCTAGATCTGATTGCCAAATCTTCAGTGTGAGCATTTACACCTTAGGAATCAACCAAAAAACTATAAATTAGGGCTTGATTTTTTGAATTGTTTCAAGTGAAGAAAAAACTTGAATGTATGTCATGCACCACATTTAAAGAAAGAACTATGGGAGTAGAAATGCAAAAGAAGAACATATGACATCACTTATCACATGTATATATGGGTGTGTGATTTGGGGGTTTGGCTTTAAAAAAATTGCTCTATAATAAAAATGAATAAAATGGAAATAGGTATCAAGCAACAACATTTGTACAACTCAGTGGAATTGTTTATTGGTTCAGGGAGTGGGAAAGAAAGAGGGGAGGGAAAGAAGATGAATTATGGAAACATGGAATAATATTTAAAAATTTAAAATTTAAAAAAATTTTTAAAGGAAGTGTTATGCACACAGTCCCTCACCCCAACAAAAATCAAAGGGAAAGAAGATTAATAATGGACTATCTGGAGTAGTAGATAGAGTGTCAGGCCTGGAATTTTGAGGACCTGGGTTCCAATCTGACTGTAGACATTTCCTAGCTGTATGACCTTAGACAAGTCACTTAGCCCCAATTGCCAAACCCCCAAACTCTCTTGTCTTAGAGTTGATATTAAAACACAAGGTAAGGTTTTTTTTAAATAGGCCATCTGATAATGGAATTAATGCAGTTGGCTCATAATGATAGTCCAAGGGTCTCTGAGTTTTGACATCCATGCAGGCAGGCATAGGGTTCCTTTTATCAACCGGTGAGCAAAGACTTGGTTCCCAACTTATTCTTCTCAAATGGCCAATAAGAAGTCTTTAAAAGGTTGTCCCAAAGTTGAGGTCCAGAATCCACATTATGGTTCCATCATGAATTATCCTCGATGATATTTTCTTTCAGAATCATCTATTACATGTAGTAAACGCACAGAAATTAAAGTCAATGATGACTAAGAGACAGCATTGGTAATTAAGAAAATGGTTGGCCAGATTAACTTCATTTCTTTTTTTAATTATTAGGTAGAATTTTATTGGACTAACAGATCAGGGTAACATGATGCACAAGACATACCTAGATCTTGTCAAGAAAAGGGATGTGGTTGGAATAACCTTTAGGACAAGATAAAGAGATGGAAGTTGGAACTAGTTAAATGACTGAATCCAACAAAAATATTGTTTAATGTATCCATGCGAATATGCATTGAGGTTATTAGTTGAGTGCCCCACAAATCTATTCTTGACTTTGTTCTAGTGAACATTTTCATCACTGACTCAGAATCTTCAAATTTTCAGATGACAGAAAGCTGGGAAGACATGCCAAACAACAGGTCACATTAAAATGATTAGACTATCACTTCCTCATATCTGAAAGCTATACTTATTTTCAAACCTATGAAAGGATGTGGAAAATGTATTAGACATGTTCTGTTTGATCCCAGAAAATTGAACCTTGGGAGGATTGGAGTAGAAGCCACAAGAAGGTAGATGCCTACCCTTTCAAAAAGAAAGATTTCCTATTAATCAGAAGCTGTTCAAAAGTGAAAATGGGCTGTGTAGAGGTAGTGAGTTCCCCATCCCTGGAGGTGGTCCTTAATCAGAGGCTGGATAACCACCATGTTAGAAATTGTGTTGAAAGAATTCCTGTTCACATAGGTGTTGGACTACAGACCTCCAAGGTTCTTTCAAACTCTATCTATCTATATCTTTGTTTGGCCATGTCTCACCCCTGGAATAGTCTCTCTCCTCACATTCATTTCTCAGAATGGTTGCTTTAGAACTCAGATTAGACACTATCTTCTACATTAGGTCTTTCCCAATGTACTTATATATTAGTGCCTCCTCCTCAAAATTATTGTATATATATTTATATGTATACAGGATATCCCAAAAATGTTGGTATAGTTTTAAACTTTAATAGCTTAATATATATGTAAATAATGTGTGCATGCCGTCTATCTATTGATCTCTCAATCTCTGTTTATCTACCTATATCTCTATGTCTGTCTATCTATCTATCTATCTATCTATCTATCTATCTATCTAACAATCAATCAATCTATTTATCTCTGTCTGTTAGGCTATCTATCTTGTTAAAAGGGAAATGAGGAGAAACCCTGAGATGATGATTTAAGGTTATCTCTGTCTGTTTCTGTCTGTCTATCTATCTGTCTATCTCTGTCTGCCTTTCTCTGTCTACCTATCTCTATCTCTGTCTGTCCATCTGTCTATCTATCTATATCTCTCAATCTATCAGTCAATCTATCTATCTCTTTATCTCTGTCTGTCTGTCTATCTCTATGTCTGTCTGTCTCTGTCTATCTATCTACCTATTTATCTATCTATCTATCTATCTATCTATCTATCTATCTACCTATCTACCTATTCATCTATCTATCTATCCATCCATCCATCTGTCTATCTGTCTGTCTGTCTATCTATCTATCTATCTATCTATCTATCTATCTATCTATCTATCTATCTATCTATCTATCTAGTTGACTGGTTGGTGGCTGCTGTCCTTTGTACTCAAAGAGGGTCAAAATAGCATCATTGGTGATATCTTTTGATTTGAATATAAATTGGATTTAAGTGATGTAGAGCTACACAAAGTAGTTGGTCTCACTTTCTCTTCCAGAGTCATCAAAGTCCAGTAACAAGACAAAAATCAAGACAACCGGTGATGACTCAGGATACAACAGATGACCTTAGCTTCCTTGAGGTCTAACCAAGCTTAGAGTCTAAGCACTTCACGGCACCCACTTCCACCACTTCATAGCTGTAGGAACAAATTGTTCTTCGGTCAGGAGAAGGGTTCACATGCTTAGGGCAGACACCCCTCTGACTCACCCAATGGGTTGGAGGCCTGCTGGTTACTCCCAACCTTGCTTAGCCCACCTGCCTAGATGGTTTATCAGTGTGTGGCCACTGTATGCTACAGCTTCTTGGAGCTACAGATGAGATCTAGGTGAAAGGTGGGCACCAAAGGTGGAAAGTATATACGTTTGTATGTATATATAGAAAGCACATATAATGTTTATATGTACATACATACCTATTTGTATGTTGTACACATATATACATATTATTTACATACATATATTGTATACATATTTATATTTTTGAGGAGGAGAGAAAAGGAGAGAGAGATAGAGAGGAAGAGAAAGAGACAGACAGACAGACAGAGAACATAATAACATGCACAGATATAGACTGGGAAATCGACATTATGGAAAATAAACATGGCCTTACCAAGTCTAATCCAATTTAATGCCCTTATGGGGAGAAAGAAACTTATGTGCACACATTGTCTTTTTGGCTAGATGATAGACTCTAAGACCAGGAATTGTTTTGGCTTTTGCCTTTGGAACTCTGGTGCCAAGTACCATATTAGATCCCCAATGAATACTTGTCACTTGGTTCTTTAATTCATTGAAGTGACTTGTACATTGTCCGGCACATCTAGAACGCCTTTGAGTACAAAGTTGGTGTTATTACCTCTCCATAATATGTAAGTATATTAAAATGGAGCAGAAAAAAAGGGATCCAGTGGGGTTGTGTTATGCAATGATGGTGGATCACAGAAGACATTTAAGTGGCTATGAAGAAAATTTTAAAATGAATAGCAGAAAGGAAAGGAGTTCCTAGACTAGGAAACAGCATAGAATGAAGGCACGAGGCTGGGCAAGTTTGGGGGTATTTAAGGAGATCAATTTAGATAGAGCAGGAAAGCAAAATGAAAACTTTCTTTAAAAGTTGGGTGAAACATGATCATGGAAGGCCATGATGGTAGAGAAAAAGACTTTGAAGATCCAGTGGCCAGATGGAGTCATGGAAGATGCATGGGAGGTCAATGTCAAGGAAATAAACATGACCTTTTCCATCCAACCTTCTGAATCGTTGAAGGGATAATGAATTTTTCTTTCTCCTTACAACTGGTTTGACCCAGATTGGGGTGAGGGGAGGTGGAGCTGGTGTTATTAATTCAAAACATAATATATCCACATGAGTCAGGGTGTCCTGAGCCAGTGACTGTGACCAGTGACCTGCCTCAGCTATAAATTTTGAACTGGAAAGGACCTTAAAGATCATTTAGGTGGAAGCTGGATGGTGCAGTGGATAGAGCACTAGACCTGGAGTCATGAAGAATTGAATTTAAATTTGGCACCAGATATCCACTAGCTGTATGCCCCTAGGTATTTCGCTGTCTGCCTCAGTTTCCTCATTTATGAAATGAGGATTAAAAAATAGCATCTACCTCCCAGGGTTGTTGTGAATATTAAAATGAGATACTAGCTGTAAAGGGATTTGCTAATCTTTATGCACAAAACAAGTTTTAGCTATTATTATCTAGTTCAAACCCCTTACTTTACAGATAAGGAAACAGGCCTAGAAAGAGGAAGGGGCTTAGCCAACATCTCCAACATAGGAAGCAACAAAGCTAGAATCTGAGGCTTTTTCTTTCATTTCAAATCCTGACTCTTTCCATTGCACTGAATTCTCTCTCTTCAATAAAACCCAGCCATAACACATCATTAGTCTACTGACCACCCCAGAGGAGTGATCCTTTGCCACCTCTCCCCCTGACTCAAATCATTCCCACTACAATAGCATCAGAAGCATCATCTCTGACACTGGCCAGTACCATGGTCCCCTGGTAGCATCCTTTCTTCGGCTAGAATTCCTTGAACACTGAAGCTCCAATTTCATTGCCTTTCTATTTTAATTGCATTATACACCCCCCAAAATGGGTACAATACACACTATAACTAGCATCCTTCACATTGTTGCCAAAGTAATTTTCCTTAAATATAGATTGGATTATGCCATTCACCTATGCAATAAATCCAGACTCCTCACCATCATTTATGTTTTGACCATCTCCATCCCACTGAAAAATTGGACTTTGCCCCTAGATCTTCTCGTGACAGCTAGACTATCAGCTCTGGAAGGGGAAGTGGTCAAACCCCTTCATTTAATGGCAGAAGCCCTGGGGGGACCAGAGGTGTGTTTCCTATGTCTCCCAACTCAATGTCCTGGACTCCCTTGGACACAGCAGAACAGATGATATTATCCTTTGTTCCACTCTGATCAGAGACTCTCAACATCAGCCCTTCCCAATTTAGGCAACCTTATTCTTTGTGGGTCAACCACATGCCCCCGACTTTCCTTGAAGAAACAAGTTGGATTTTTTGCCACCCAGGATGCCTCTTTGCTAAAATCACAGAATTCTATGGTAGAAATCTTTGGAAGCTCTATTTGACCTTTCACTAGAATTGTTTTATTTCTTCTTCTTCTTCTTCCTTTTGTAGACTCGGTAGCTTAGAGGGAACATAACTCCAAACACAGAGGATGTATGCATTTCTAAGCCTGATTTTTTTTCTTTCTAATGTTCTATTAGGAGCAAAGTTGTTTTCTCCAAGGCCTTAACCACAGCCCACCCCCCCACCCCCCAGCAGCAGCCGCCGCTGACAGGCCCATTCAGCCTGGCCAGGCTGATGGGGAATGGAGATTGGAGAGTAAAGAATTACAGAAGGGGTGATTTAATCCCAAAGTCATTACCTAAACGCCCAGATCACTGGGGATTACCACCAATGTAAATGAGATACAGGACAGCCAATGGATCACGGGACCTTTTCTTTAGGACTTCAGCAAATAGAGTCCGATAAGGAAATCTTTGTAATTACATGGAGCTACACTGGTCAATTCTGACTTTTAAATACCCGCCGGGCTGGAGAAAAGAGAGATGGAAAAAAAAAACTGCTCTACATATGTTATTTCAGGGTAGTATTAAGTAATTCCTTTTTAATTCTACACAATCAATAGGAGAACAGGAGGCCACATGAAAAGATGAGGGCTGACGCTGCGTCCTTTTGTGACTGGTATCACTCCATCATTTTGGGTAATATCATTTCCAAATTAAATTTTATGGTCCATTACTTAGCAGCTCAAACACTTTTCTAATGGAATCTTAAATGGAACTGACTTGCTTTGCGTGGGGTTTGTCTCTCAGTTAAGATGTTATTTAGTTCTAATTATCAGATAATGAACTCAGGAAATTTAATTTTTAATATTTATATGTCAAAAGTCCATTGTACTTTGGCGAGAAGCTTTAAATTAAAAGTTAACACGGGTAGAATACTAATAGTGAAAATATCCCATTCCAGAGAGGGAGAAATTAGTGAAGGGTGGTTCTAGACTTTGGCTATTTACATAGGGACTTATTTACTAGGGAGAGGGGCATGGGGCCAGGCACAAGTTGATGTTACAAAAATCTGAAAGTCCTAGTGGGCTGCAAGCTCCATATCGATTCAAGGTGAGAAATGGTAGTTGCAATAGCTAGCATGATCCTAGGCTACAGTAAGAGAGGAAAAGTGTCCAGAGTGAGAGAGATCATAACCCTTCGGTCCTCTGTCCTGATCAGATTCCATCTAGAATATTTTTTATTCAATGCTGGGCATTGAATAAGAGGAATATAAAAAATATTATTCATCTCTATAGGAAGACAATCAAAATTATGAAGGGGTTACAGACTATGTTATAGCAGATCAGGAGGAGGAACAAAGGATGTCTAACCTGGAGAAAATAAGACTTTGATGAGGTTTCAGATATATTTTCTGTTTTCAAAGATCTGAAGGACTCTCATGCAGCAGGGGAATTAAGCTTGTTTTGCTTGACCCCAGAATTAGGAGTATGGAATAGAATTTACATAGAGGGAGAATTTGGATCAGGCTGAAAACAAATTTCTAAAAAATCAGAGCCATTCCAAAGTGCAAAGGACATCTTTATGGAGGCAGTGAGTATGTCATCAGTACGTGAAACTAGGGATAAGCAAGACAAGTCGTTGCTTAGGGTACAATACCTAGGGAGGAGCACCCAAAGTCTTGTTTTTAATCTTTATTGCAAGAATGCATGCATTCTGAATATCAGGCACATCCTGGAGAGTTCTCAAAAGAAGAATCATGAACTATTAACAGCCATGTGAAAATATGGTTCCAAATCACTGATATTAAGAGAAATGCAAACCAAAACAATCCTGAGATTTCGACTTGGACCCTGCAAATTGGAAAAGATGGCCAAACATGAGAATATTCAAAGTTGGAGAGGCTGTGGGAAGGTAGACACACTAGTGTGTTGGAGGTAAAGCTGAATATCAGCAAAATCATTTTGGAAATCAATTTGGAATTATGCAAATAAAGCGACTAAAATGTCCCTACTCTTTAACTCAGAGATTTCATTACTGTCCATATACCCCAAGGAGGTCATTGATAAGGAGAGAGTCTCCATATACATAATAACATATCCAGCAGCACTTTTTGTGATAGCCAAGAACTGAAAACAAAATAGACACCTATTGATTGGGGGATAGCTAAACAAACGGTGGTACATGGATTGTAATGAAATATTACTGTGCTGTAAGAAGTGATGAATCCGTTAAATATAGTTAAGCCTGGAAAGATCTATATGAACCGATGCAGAGCAAAGTAAACAGAGCCAAGAAAACATTACATACAATGTCTACAGCGATGCAAATAAAAAATAACAAACAAAAAATCTGAAGCGAATATTATTAAATTATAAAGAATAAGCATAACTTGAAAAAATAAATAGCCCACCCTACCCCTTTGCAGAGGTAGGAAGTCCAGAGATGTTTTACATTGTAAATATTTTCAGACTTTTTGTATGTGTAGATGAGTTATGCTGAATTTTTCTTGCCTTTAAAAATATCATTTGTTATGCAGGATGATTCTCTAGGAAGGAAGGGTGAGGAATACTGAGCAACATTATGGTTATGTAAAAAGGATAAATTAATTAAAATAAATATAAACATATAAATATATAAAATAAATATATAAAACAAATATAAAAATATAAACCCAAGCATATTAATATAAATATATAAACAAAATATAAAATGAATTAATATAAATATAATATAGATATAAACTATATTAATATAGTAAACATATATAATGTATAAAATATGAGATATAGAAATTAAATTATGTGTACTTGGAATTTTGAACCCCAGAACTCTGTCTCCCAAAATTCTATTTTCCTTCTCACATTACATACTTATGTACGTAGGATATATTTTGATGTGACCCCGCCCCTCGCTCTCTTCTTCCCAGAATGAGGTTGTGGAGGCTAGGGGCAGAGCTTGGCAGGAGAATTTTACACTCAAGGTTTTACTCAGGTTTTTTATACTTTTGTTCTTTTATTTCTTCTACTTCAAGGGATAATTAATAAATCTTATAAAATATAATACTTGGAGTTATTGTATATTAATTTTAATCCTACAAGTAAAAGTTTATTTTTTTAAATCCTTTTGTAAGCCTTAAAGTATCACTAAACAGGAGCCATTTTTATGTTGATTATAAGCATCCGGAGATTGGGGATTTGTCAAGGAATAGAAGATTTAGAGTGGGAAGGGAATTTAGAGATGATTTAATCCAGGGATTCTTAACCTGTGAACTTGTGAAAAATAATCATATTTTACATATATGTAGACTGCATGTTTAATCACCTTTTCTGATTCTGATGCATTTTGTTTTATATATTTTTATATATAAAACTATGATTTGGAGAAGGTCTCCATGGGCTTCACCAGACTGTCAAAGAAACATTTGTCTAATTGTTTTTTAGAAGAGAAGACTGAAGTCCGGAGAAGAGAAGAGACCTGCCCAAGGTCACATAGGTATTTAATGACTGGGTTGAGGTTCAAATCTAGTTATCTTTAGTCCAAATCCAGAATTCGTGTCAGGTCCCTGTATTGCCTTTCAACCCAAGACCTAGGCACTAGTGAGGCTTCCCTGGACTACATGTCTGCCAAGGCTTTTCTGGCTAGTCATTTCCAAAGATGAAGATAAATTAGCAAAGGAATGGATTCCCTCAGTGGAAGGTTTCCGCTAACCCTCTTTGACTCTCAAGGTTGCCATTGCTGCCATTGTGCTCCTAGGGATCTCAGGGGTCAAAAATTCTACTTGTTATAAAACCACAGTGTTTTATAATCACATCCTCTCTTCCCACCAAGCCTCCTCTCTTCTACTTCAGTCCGACCAGGGATCCATATAATGACTGCAAAAAAAAAAAAGGTAACTTTAGCTAAATAATTAAACTTCAGTTCACTAAGTCCTACAAAGCATAGACTTCTAGTATGTCAGACTTTCAGAGCTAGCTAGTAAGGACCTTAAGAGAGTTTTTAGTTCTAGTACACCTGAGGAGTAAAAGATCTCTACAATATTCCATACTTGGTGGAGCAGAGCACTAGACCTAGAGACAAACACCTGAATTCAAATCCAGCCTCAAACACTAGCTGTGTGACTCAGAGAGAGTCACTTAATTTCTTTCTGCTTTATTTTCCTCATCTGTAAAATGGGATTCATAATAGTACCTTCTCTCCCAGGGTGGTTCTAAGGATGGAATAAGACACTCATAAAATTGCTTTTACAAACCTTAAAGTGCTATATGAATGCTAGCTATTGTTCAAATTTGGCCTCAGACATTTACTAGCTGTGTGACTCTGAGAAAGTTACTTAACTCCATTTGCCTGTAAAATGAGCTAGAGGAGGAAATGACAAACCACCTCAGTATGTTTGCTAAGAAAACCCCAGAGAGGGTCACAAAGAATCAGATATGACTGAATGGACTCAACAACAATAATCTTAATATTATAAGTAATCATCCAACCTTCTCTTTAAGCTGTCCTGTGATGAGGGATTCATTATCCAAAAAGTTAATCCAATTCAGCAACAATTTAAACACCTATTAAGTAAGTTCCAAATGCTGTGCTTGGTGCTGTCCTTCTGGATGTTACATTCTGTTGAGTACAGAAACTGCACATATGAGGTGGGTAGGTGCTCGAGTGGATAAATGGATGGACTTGGAGTCAGGCAGATTTGAGTTAAATCCATCCTCAGACATATACTGGCCATATGACCCTGGGCAAGTCATTTAACCTCTCTTTGCCTCGGTTTTTTCATAACATCTACCTTCTCGGGTTTTTTGTAAGGTTCAAATGAGATAATGTTTGTAATTTGCTGAATAAATCACTTAAAAGGTTCTTATTCCCTTCCCTCATTGGACTCTGTGCAAGTCAAGTAGCCTCAGTTTCCTTATCTGTAAAACGAGGATGATAATAGCACCTGCTTCTCAGGATTGTTATGAGGATAAAGTGAAATCAATGAAGTATATGCAAAGTCCTTTGGCAGGGTGCACTAATCATTAGGGATGCGATCAGAAAAGGCATCTTGAAGGATGTTACAGTTGAGCTGGCTCTTGAAGGAAGCTAGAGATTCCAGAGGAAATTCCAGACACATAAAACAACCTAGGCAAAGGCATAGAGATGGAATACAGTGTATGGGAGATGGCATGAAGACTATATTTGAAGATAACAGAGTTGGAAAGGCTAACAGATTCATTGGGTGACACTCCAGACCCCCCAAAATCTCAACAGGCTAGATTGATGGGCTGAATTGGCAGGAGACGATTTAATAGTCATAACTATAAAGTCTTGAAATAACTGATTCCGTTGCTGGATAGCTCCTATTGTTAGAAAGTTTTCTTTTTATTGAGCTGACTTTCTGTAGTCTTGTAACATCCACCTACTATACCTACCTGTTTTCTAGGGTAAAGTAAACCAATATGAATCCCCTCTTCTTCATGATACCCCTTTAGATATTTGAAGACATCATTTAGGTCCCCCTAAGTCTTCTCCAGGCTAAACATCCCTGATTCTTTCAACCAATCTTTATGACATGGTCTCCAGGACCCTGCTCTTCTCAAAATACTCTCTAGCCTGTCAGAGACCCAACTAAAATAGTATAAAGTATGCCAGATGGTACTAGAAAACCCATTGGCTCAGTGGGCTACAAATTCCAGGTACTGAGCATATATTTTCTTCTCCCAAATAAATGTTTCCCTCCCTTTGAAAAGAAATATGCTTTTGTTGTCCTAGAAAATATTAATTATATTGCTTTATCTTTAACTTTTTAAATTAACAAAAATATTTTCTCTCTTCCTCTTACTTTCCCCCTCCCCCTGGCAATTGAGAAAAAAGAAAAACCCCAAACTCTTGCAACCAATAGTAAAGCAAAACAAATCTCCACCCTGACCATGAAGCACAGTACCCACCACCTGAGGAAAATAAAGGACTTGAGTTGCTGAATGAGACTTAGGTCTGGATGTGGCCAACTTTTGTTATATGGATTGCTTTCCTTCTTTCCTTTAATTTCCTGAGTTTGGGGACTTTATCTCGAAAGGAAAAACACCTAGAGGTGAACCCAGAATGAATATAATCCTATGCAGTGACCTTTGGCTCCTCCTTATGATATAACCAGGGGTGGTTGTGATTACTGTGTGTTTAGGTCTGATTTCCCTCTACTCCGCTTCTTTCTTCAGTTTGGCAGAGACTCAAAGTAGCTTCATTGCTCACCTATGCCTCAGACAGCAGGCTCCTCTGAGAATGTCTTTGGCATAGGACTTCCTCCATGAGGAGCTTGGATGCTCCGCTGTGACAGAGGCAGAGGACTGGAGATTCCAAGATCCTCTTAGGAGACACTGATTGGGAATCTTGGTATCAACCAAGTCATCTGTGGGAGGGGAATCAAAGGATCTGGCTATAATTCTTGTGGCTTGAGGGTTTAGGCTATTAGGATCTACCAGGCTAAGGATTAGCTTCTAAAGACAGCCTGGGTGCCAAATTCTCTTTCATATCTGTCTGTGTTTTATGAGAGTTTCCCTGTGTTTAGTGATAACCATGATGATGACAGTAAGCACAGTACTTTCAGGTTTATACACTGAACGTCTTTCTCATCACCCTATGAGGAGCTAATGCTAATACTATCCCCTTCTTAAAGATAAAGGAATTGAGGTTCAGAGAGCTGAACCAATGATGCTTACTCATTTAAATGAAAGTTCACAATATAAATCAACAAGTGTTTATTAAATTCCTACTATGTGCTAGAAGTGATCCTGGGCAAGTCACTTGACCTTGTTTGCCTCAGTTTCCTAATCTGTCAAATGAGATGGAGAAGGAAATAGCAAGCCACTCCAGTACCTTTGTCAAGAAAATCCCCAGATGGGGTCGTGAAAAGTCAGACATGACTGAAAGTGACTGAACAACAACCTCTACCTTCTAGTTCTCAACCTATGAACTTGGGATCCTTTCAGGCTAAATGTATACCGAAGATTCTCAAATCTGCACATCACCCTGCCCATTGCACATGGTACACAAAGGAAAATTGGGAATCTGTGTCCATGAAGATGCTTAATACACATTCATTTCAGTTCTGCCCGGCATCTCTCACCTGCTTTGTTTGCCTAGTCTTGCTGGTCAATTCCAAATCCTTTAATGAGTTTCTCAACTCTCTAGCATAGCTTTCTATATTGGCATCTCATTGATCCTTCAAGTCAAATCAGCATGCCTCTATTAAGCACTTATTCTGCTAAGTTCTGGGAGTACAAAAAAAGGTCAAAACAGTCTGCCCTCAAGGAGCTTATATTTGAATGGGGAAAGCAATAGAACTGACTAGGTACAGACAAAAAAAAAATCAGAATCAGAAGGGAGTACACTAATGGCTAAAAGGACCAGGAAAAGGCTTCTGAAGAACAAGGGATTGAGGTGCATCTTGAAGGAAGTCAGTGAAACCAATGGGTAAAAGCTGAGGAGGGAGAGCATTCCTGGCATGCATGGGGCTCAGCCATGGGTGAGGAACAGCAAGGAGGCCAGAGAAGGGATTTGAGAAGTCTGTCCTGGCAGTACCTCTGTAAGTAATCTTATCTTCACTTTACAGAGGAGAAAATTGAAGCCAGAGTGAGTCCCCTATACAAAGGTATAGAGTGTGTGAATTAGTAGCAAAGACAGGACTTAGATCTGGCTCTCCTAATTTGGATCAGACCAGATTCCTTCCCTTCTGGATCCTACAGACTAAGAATGGAATAAAGTATAAACAGAGAATTATCATTTAGCCTCATTGACTAATGGCCAAAATTATCAACAAAAGTATCAACTGTTGATAGAGAACTTAGTATGTATGTCCTGGGTCTTGTAATTAGTACTGATCCTTGAATCTTAGAATCCCAGAATTGGAAGGATCCCTCAACAGTTTAATCCAATAATTTAATAAGTGGACCCCTATTCTACTGAGTGTCAAGGGAGACACAAAGTTTAGAAAAGTCATTCCTTCATTTTCTTAAATGAAAGGTCTCTCCTATTCCCATCTCTCTCTCTTTCTCTCTCTCTCTCTCTCTCTCTCTCTCTCTCTCTCTCTCTCTCTCTCTCTCTCTCTTTCTCTTTCTCTTTCTCTTTCTCTCTTTCTCACACACACACAGATACATCTATAACAACAATAATGAATGAAGATTAATTTATTAGGTCCTTATTTTTGGCCAAGCACCATGTTAAGCATTAGGTATGTAAATACAAAACCGAGACAGTCACTATCTTCCAATAACCTCCATTGTCCTAGAAGACAATCCATTTCACTGATCAGTGGCCAGTGAGGGAGGTTTTGGTCTAGAAAGTCACAGGACTAGTAGGTGGAATCATTGGGAAACTAATTGAAACTGATGGTTTATAAACTATCCAGAGTTTGGCAAACCATGGTCCTGAGATTGACTCCAGTCCACTGCCTACTTTTTTATGGACTGCAAGCTAAGAATGATTTTTATATTTTTAATTTTTTTCCCATTCTTAATTTGTAGGCTATACACAACCAGGCAGCTGTCCAGATTTGACCGAAGGGTCAAAGTTTGCCAGCTCTTGTCCTTTGCCATAGAATCAGGAGATCCAAGTCTCACTGATTTTCTAACAAACACATAATCAGCATATCAGAGAGGAGCAAGAGAGGTTGGAAGTAAAGCTGAGAAAAATGAAGGAAAGCTTCCTGAAGGAGGTGACATTTACATTAAATTTTAAAGGGGGGACAGGAATTTAACAGGTCAAGACGAGGAAGAAGGGCATTCCGTGCTGAAAGAAAACTTAGCTGGCCTTTAGGGTACTGAATGACTGAGCATTTCTGACCATAGAATAACTACTCAGATTTTCATAGTCCTTCAAGGGTTGCATCTGTTTGTCCAGAGTCATAACCTTTTGAGGGCAATAACACAAATATCATCCCTCTATTTTTACAGATGAGAAGTTGAGTTTCCACTGGGTAAAGTGATTTGCTTGTGATTGTTTAGTCAATAATAGGGCTGGGATTGGATCTCAATTCTCTATAAATCTAAATATTCATTCCTTTGAATGAGTTAATTATTTTTCTATACATAGCTCCTGGAACTCATGACCATAGGAGATGTCCCTCATACCCTTAGTCACAGATGCCTGGTTTTATTCACCATCCCATGGAGCTACAAATCCACTTCTTGCTGATTTTACAACAAAGCTCTGAGTGGGCTAGGAAGAGGGTGTGGTTTCCACTGTCACAAGGTCACATTGCCAGTTTTAATGCCTGGATGCCCATCCCTCCTTCCATGACCCTTCCAAGTGATGAATGGCTCTGGGCTTCCAAAGCCAGTCTATATAAACAAGCTTATCTCGGACCACGGTCTTCCATGAAAAATGAGTCGTGAGTATCATTGTTAATCACAGTAATTGTTAATGTTAAGAGGGCTGGTATTAGAAGTTTTCCTATTAGGCTTGCAATTCGTTATGTTAAACGAGCAATCGTGTTGCCATCTCCAGCATTCAAATTTTAATTATCTGTCTGCCAACACAGACCTTGGAGGCTTTCGGGCTGTCTAGCAGCTCAAACCCTAGTCCTTGACATTGTTGGAACTGCAAATACCCTCCTCCCCCCACTTTTGGTCTTATGTCACTTGGGACCTATAAGAACCCATCCCCAAGTAAGTCAGTGAGATGGGAGATTTTACCTCCATTTTACTGCTCTGGAGGATGCCACCCACATCTCACTCCTAGCTAACTACACAGAAAGGAGAGACATCATGTCACATATATAATGGACCTTGTAGCAGCACATAGAATATTAGAACAAGAAAGGGCTTTCATAGACAATAAGAACTGGTAAGGACCCAAGTACATAGAGTGTTAGAGGCTAGAGGACCTTGGAACATAGAAGGTAAACAATTTTAAAGTTGGAAAGGATTTCAGAGATCATCTAGTCCAATCTTTTTATTTTACAGATGGAAAAAACTGAGGACTAGAGAAGGGAAAGATAACATAAGGAGTAACTTGTTTCATTTACAAAATGTACAGGCTGGATTAGATGACCTTTAAGGCTTCTTCCAGCTCCAAAGTTCTATGATTCTAAATTTTAAAGCCAGGATTTGAGTTCAGCTCTCATGATTCCAAATCCTTTTGAACAAATTAGAGAAATAATAGATAACTTCATTAAAGATAATGGCAAGAAACAGCATGCCAATTTTGGGGGGGAGGATACAGCTAAAATAGTCTTTAGGAATGAAATTTATATCTCTATAAGTTTTAAATTTTCATCAACAAAAGAAAGATCAATTAATTTGGCATATAACTGAAGAAACTAGAAAACCAATAAATTATGAAGAACAAACACCAAAATTGAAATTCTAAAAGAACAGAGAAAAAGAAAATTAAAAAAGAAAACCCACCACCATTTAAGTAACCAATAAAAGAAAATTTAAAAATAATAAAATAGATAAGCCATTAGCTAAAAATTTTTATTTTAAAAAATATTTTCCATGTTTACATGATATATTTTCTTTCCCTCCCCCTCAACAGAACTGACAAGCAATTCCACTGGTTTATACAAATGTTATCACTTGATACCCATTTCCATATTATTCATTTTTGCAATAGAGCAATCTTTTGTAACCAAAACCTCAAATCATGTATCCATATAAACAAGTGATGTCTTATATTTTTCTTTTGCATTTCTACTCCTACAGTTCTTTCTCTTGATGTAGATACCATTCTTTATCATAAGTCCCTTCGGATTGTCCTGGATCATTGCATTGCTATTAGCAGCAAAGACCATTACATTTGATCGTTCCATGATGTTTCACTTTCTTTGTACAATGTTCTCCTGGTTCTGCTAATTTCACTCTGCATCAGTTCATGGAGGTTCTTTCAGTTCATATGGAAATCAAGTAGTTCATCATTCCTTATAGCACAGTAGAATCCCATCACCATTATATACTACAATTTGTTCAGCCACTCCCCAATCAAGGGGCACCCCCTCATTTTCCATAAATTTTTTTTGTAAAGAGGAAAATCATATCCAGTGAGTCCCCTAAACTTTTCAGCTGGGTATTTGAGATTCTGTGAATCCACTATCCCAGTTTTGTATAGTTGAAAGAAGATTGGTTATGGAATCAGAGGACTTGACTTTGTACCCTGCCTCTATTATATAAATATCTGTATTTACTTGGGCAAATTAGTTAATCTATATGGGCCTCAGTTTCCTCAAATGTAAAATGAGAGAGTTTAGCTTAGATGGCTTCTAAGGTCTCCTCCCGGTCTAAAATTATGATTCTGCTGATTATATTCTATGATCCAGACAAACTAGACCACTTTGTCTTCCAAATAAGAGCCCCACTTATTTGATTTTTGTTCATGTTCCCAGTACTTGGATTATAGCTCTGCCACCTTACTTGCCATTTTTGTCTGTGGAAATCTTCTCCATCCTCTAAGGCTCAGCTCAAATGTCACTTTTTTTTCCAGAAAGTCTTTTATGATTATTCAGTCTAGACGTGATCTCTACTCCTCCTTGTGCCCTTACTCGTGCCCTTACTGAATTTTAAATGATATTAGAGACAGTTGCCCCCTTGTTTTCTCTTTCCTCTTGACCTTGATCCTTGAAAGTAAGAACAGTATTTTATTTATTTTGATATCTCCCCCAGTGCTGAATACAAAGCTTTCATTATAGAAGGCACTTAATCAGCATTTTTTGAATGAATAAAAGGCCTTCCTTCATGGGATGATCACTTCATCAGGTCAGGAACTTTTAGATCTCTTGTGGGGAGGTATATTCTACAAATTCAAGACAAAATTTTTTCCTCAGTATTATAGCAATAATTAACAGGAGGTCCTGGCTTAAAAATCTGGCCTCAGATACTTCCTAGCTGTGTGACCCTGGGCAAATCACCTAACCCCAACTGCCTCTGCTTGTCTGCCTGGGAACCAATTCTTAATATTGATTCTAAGACAGAAGGTAAGAAATTTAAAAATAAAAGAAAATTCATATCCCACAGACAGAAATGAAGTTTATGTGAAGATTCAAGTAGGCTGTAACATCTGATGAATTAGATAGATAGATGATAGATAGATAGATAGATGATAGATAGATAGATAGATAGATAGATAGATAGATAGATCAATGATAGGTGGATGACTTGATGGATGACAGATTGGTTGATAGATAGAAGAATGGATCCTAGTTTTAAACACTTAATATGTGACAAGAACTATGCCAAGTGTTGGGAATAATGAATTTAAAAAGAATAGGAGTAAAAGATGTTATTGAGTAAACATTTGGTCAAAAGGAAAGATGAACTGGTTAAATGGCAAAGGGTAAGGAATGACAGGTAGATAACCAGGGGAACCACTGGTGTATTGCTGATGCCAGGAGAAATAAAGGAAGGTTAATTGAACCCAAGTCTTCCTGACTTTGAAACCAGCTCCCTCTCTCTTTCTCTCTCTCCAGTAATTACCACTTTCTCTTTAAGTTTTCTCCATTAAAGTCTGCCTCTAACCCCTGAGAGAGAAGAAAAGTCTTTGAAGCCAACTCTCTCTCTCTCTAGTATTGCTGGGTCAAAGGGTATATACTATTCTTTAACTTTGAGCATAGGTCCAAATTGCCTTCCAGAATCTGTTCACAATTCCCTCAACAGTTTATTAGTATCTCAGTTTTCCCATATCTCCTCCAACTTTTGTTCCTTTTCTAACATAATAGCCAATCTGATGTTTTAGTTTCCATTTCTCTAATTAATAGTGATTTAGAGCATTCTTTTTGCATGACTATATAGAATTTTAATTACTTTAAGAAGTAGCTGTTCATATGCTTTGACCACTTATCAATTGGGGAATGACTTGTATTCTTATACAGTTGACTCATTTCTATATGTATTTTATTTTCTTGGGGGGCCATGAGAGCACAGTCATCTGCAAAGAGAGCTTCCAGGATGAGTCTCTCTGTTGTCTTTGTTTTTGCAGTCAGGCGGCCATCCAGTCGGTATTTGATGTAGACGCCCAGGTCTAGATCCATCACAGCATGTCGTAATACTTGGGTGAAAAATAGGTTGAATAGTACCGGAGCGAGGACACGGCCTTGTTTCACGCCATTGGAGATGTTGAAGCGATCGGAAGTCTCTCCACCAGATAGGACTTCCCCTGTCATGTCAACATGAAAAAGCTGGATCAGTTTGACGAATTTTGCTGGGCAACCGAGCTTGCTGAGGATCACCCACAGTGTGTCCCTGTTCACTGTGTCGAACGCCTTTGTCAGGTCTATGAAGACAATGTAGAGACTCAGGTTCTGCTCAAGGCATTTTTCCTGCATTTGCCTCACTGTGAAGACCATGTCGATGGTGCTGCGATCTGGTCGGAAGCCACATTGTGATTCAGGCAGGTTCTGCTCTGAAACAGATGACAGGAGTCTGTTGAGTATAACACGGGCGAGGATCTTTCCAGCAGTGAAGAGTAGTGAGATGCCTTTGTAGTTGTCACAGGCTGCTCGTGAGCCTTTGTTCTTGTATAGTGCTACGATGGAGGCATCTCTGAGTTCTGGGGGCATGTCTTCCTCTTCCCATATGCTGGTCAGCACTATGTGGAATGCCTGGAGTACCTTTCCATTTAAGGCCTTGTACACCTCGGTTGGGATCCCGTCTTTACCGGGTGCCTTGCCTGCACTCATTTGTTTAATGGCTTTTTGGACTTCCTTTATTGAAGGAGAGACACCAAGAAAATTCATCTCCAAACTATTGTGGACAGGTCCTCCACCGCAACAAAACTCTTTGGCCTGACTATCAGCCTCAGCAAAACAGGTGTTGTTCCAACCTGCACCAGGGCTGCCAACTAACCAGCTGTGCATTACAATCGACGGCACGCAGCTTTCTAACGTCAACACTTTCAAGTACCTGGGCAGCACCATCGCCAACGACGGGTCCCTAGACCACGAGATTAATGCCAGGATCCAAAAGGCCAGCCAGGCACTCGGGCGGCTGCGCTGCAAAGTCCTCCAACACAGAGGTGTAAGCACTGTGACAAAGCTCAAAGTGTATAACGCAGTGGTCCTCAGCTCGCTCCTGTACGGTTGTGAGACATGGACACTGTACCGGAAGCACATGAAGCAGCTGGAGCAATTCCACCAACGCTCCCTCCGGCCAATCATGAGGATCCGATGGCAGGACCGAATCACCAACCAGGAAGTCCTCGACAGAGCCAACTCCACCAGCATCGAAGTCATGGTCCTCAGAACCCAGCTACGATGGTCTGGACATGTCATCCGCATGGACCCACAGAGAATACCAAGACAGGTATTCCATGGTGAACTGTCAGCTGGACTCAGGAAACAAGGCCGACCAAGGAAAAGATTCAAGGATCAGCTAAAGTCCAACTTGAAGTGGGCTGGCATCACACCAAAGCAACTAGAACTCGCTGCCTCTTTCAGAAGCAGCTGGCGAACCCACATTAACCATGCGGCCACCTTTGAAGATGAGCGACGTCGACGTCTTGCCGCTGCGCGTGAACGCCAACACCAGGCCACAACCGCACCTCCCGTAACAACTGGAGTTCCATGCCCCATGTGCCACAAACTGTGCGCCTTAGTCTTTGGACTCCAAAGCCATATGAGGGTACACCGTAGATGAAACTGCACAAAGACTATAGTCATTCTCGATCGCTGAGAGTCTACTACTACTACTACTAATAATAATAATACTATATGTATTTGAGAAATGAAGCATTTATTAGAGACTTGTAAAAAAATTGCACCACTATGATTACTGTATATTATTTCCATCTTATTTCCTTCTTTTTAGTTTCTGACCACCACCTCCCCCAATTTTCCTCTCTTTTATCAACGCTATCCCAACCCCTTTTCTTATCTACTTTCCCTCCTAATTAATTTTCTGTAGGACAAGACAGATTTCTATACCCAACTGATTATATGTGGGCTTCTCTCCGTGAGCACAGAGTAGGAATTTTAAAAAGAGAAATGAGCTTAGCAGTAGGAAGTCTAGACTGGAAGTGGGAATAGAGAGTAAAAGATCAGGCAATTTGACCCTAACCACGACAATGGGGTATTCTCAGCAATCTGCTGTTCAACATGACTATTGGTGACTTGAATGAAGGCAGAGGTGCTACGTTCAGCAAATTTATGACTCAAAGTCAGGAGGGAGAGATAATAGACATGCTTACAATGAGGATCCAGAAAGTTCCCCAAAAGGCAGAATTTGCAGCTGAGTCTAAGATGAAATGTAATGAAGACAAATGGAATGGGGGGAAATGGTATAAGTACAGAATTGGAGAAACAGAGCTAAAATTTCATGTGGAAAAAGCCCTTAAGGTTTTAATGAACTAGAAGTTCAACATGGGTCAACAGTGTGGCACAACAGCTATATGTAGCCAAAATAAAATGAGCTTTTAGGCACATGAGGAAAGAATGAGGGAGATGATAACTCCATGGTTCTCCATTCTGATCAGAGTTCATCAGGAAGATTGTGTTCAGTCTGGGGAGCTGAATTTTTGGAAGGATACTGTTAAGCTGGAGAACAGTCAGAAGAGGATGACTAGGATGGTTTGAGGACTATAAACCATATTATATGAGGATGAATTAACAGAATGGGAACTGATTATCTCGGATAAGAGGGGATGGGGTATGATCACTGCCTTCAAATCACTGAAGGGCTGTCATGTGGAAGAAGGATTAGATTAATTGTGTTTGGACTTAAAGGGAAGAAATTGGAGCAATGTGTGGGACAAGATGGGGAGAGAATTTCAGGGAGGCAGATTTCTGCTCAATATGAAAAACAGTCCCAAAGTGGGACAAACCACCTTAGAAGGCAAGCAGACCTTATCATTAGAGATCTTTAAACAGAGGCTGGGTATTTTTTTATTGGAAAGTTCTAGGAAGGACTTCAACTCAGGTATAGATCAGACCAGACGACCTCTCATTTCTCTTCCAACACTGAACACATTTCTTTTCAGCAAAACAGTTGGCTAGGTTGCTGTGGGATGGGCCAGCCTCCCACAGGGGATGGGGTCTTGGAGGTGGGACGGAATGATGGATGGGACACAGCTTTCACATTCAATACGTAGCACAAGTTTCACAGGATAAACTGCTCTGCCTTGGCTGAGGCCTGGATTTATTTTATACCCTCATGATCACACATCTACTTGGCACACAGTTTCATTCTCAACATACGTGTTTCCATGGAAACAGACAGGAAGCCTAGGGAGATAGTCAATGAAACATTAATGCTAAGTGTAGGATCAGTGGGTAGAATCACCATAACCCAGATATAGGTTAGGGAATTCAGAGCACAGATTTGCCAGAAGTTTTTATGCCTAGACAAGACTATCTAAGTGGGTATATAAGAATCCTTAGGTTTAATTTTGTAAGTGGGCTCTCCTGGTAATATCCTAGGGGGACAGGGTGGAACATCTGTATTAACCCTACAAGCATGTTGCTCTCATCTGTTTTTCCTAGGACTAAGTAAGAATAATAATCATAGCAATTCTAATAATAAGGGGATGGTAATAAGGAAAGTCACTTAGGGGGGTTTCAGTGGGTGTTTCCATCCTTCCTGGGGGCTGCCTTGCAGTCCCCAGTTTCCATGTGGACTGTGTCAAACAGTGTGGTCTTTGATGACTCCTGGCACTAGGTGCCATTAGCCTAGGGAGAAGACAGTAGTAATGGTATGGAGGTGTAGTGGAAAGACCCTAAAGTTTGGAGTCAGAAGATCTAATTTGGAATCCCTGCTTTGCCACTTAAGCAACATTGAATCTTTGGACAAGACATTTTTGAGCCTCAGGTTCCTTTTCCAAATGAAGAAGCTATACCACATTTGTACCATCTTCCTCATGAAGCTGTTTTGAGGATTAAATGAGATGCCAGTAAAACATTTTGTATACCACATAGATAATTTTAACACGCAGTAGGATGTTACCTTGGAATGATTTTCCAGTAGTTGAGATGGTTTATTCACATTACATCCACATTCTCTTACTTCGTTCCACAAGGAGCTAAGATCTCCATTAACTTGGGCACCAATGATCCTTTTATGTTAGGGAATAACCTAACCAGGACAGAATTCTATGGCCAGGATTAGGTTTTAGTCTGTGGCCAAGTTTAAGCACTCAACTGTGTCTAGGGTTAGGGCTAGGTCTATGATGGGAACAAGGAGTGACTTGACTTAAGGATTAGGTATCAAGTTTATTCATATCAAATCTGGAGGATTATTTTCCATTCTGGACACAATAGTTGAGGAAGGACATGTTTAATCTGGAACTCATCCAGAAGAGGGCAAAAAATATGGTGAAAAGCCTTGAGTCCATGTGACATGAAGACTGGCACAAGTAAATGGGGACTTTCAGTTTAGAGAAGAAAGTACAGCAGGACAAAAAGTACACAAATGATAGCTGTTTTCAGAAACTCGAAGGGCTGTCATATGGACAAGAAATTAGACTTGTTCTGTTTGGTCCTAGAGGGAAGAAACAGGAACGATGACTGGAGGTTGAAAAAAGCACAATTTAGGTGAGGAAGAACTTAATGGAAATCATGACTGCCCAAAAGTGGAATAAGATGTCTTGAGAGGTAGAATGGTTTTGTTTTCCTTGGAGATCCTTAAGTAGAAGCTGGATGGCCACTTGCAATCAGTCAGTCAAAAAACATTCATTAAGTGCTTCCTATGTGCCAGGCACTGTGCTAAGTTTGCATCCTGGATATGTTGCAATGGAGTTTTGTTTTCAGGTATAGGCTGGTTAGAATGAACTGACTTTCTTTCCAACTGAAATGTGGCGATTCTTTTAGCTTGGTGCTAGGGAACTGATTCCTGTAAGACTTGAATTCATAATCTTGTCTTCCTCTTCTCTACACACTTCCTAGTTCCACAAAACAGGGGCCAAATTTGGAAGGGGTCAACCATACTTGACCAATCCCATTAGAATTTCTGTAGTTCCTTGAGTTTTGAAGTCTATTCCTGGCCCCAGATTTACCTTCCCTTTTCTGTTCCAATGAGGGGGTATTATGTGTGCCTTCCATGTTGTGCTGTAAGCATAAGCCATGCACCCCATCTTCTTAGGAGCCCCAAGCCCCAAGTTCTTGGATGACTTCAGGCTGCTAATAGAACAGAACTAGAAGAATATTGTGATATTTTACTGCTGCCTGCATTACAATTATGATGTTAATTAATTATCCGTCTGGCAGTTAACCCCAGCCAGAGCCCCAGTTTCGGTCGACTTCATGCTGTTTTGCCAGCTGTGAGTAATTAACCTCTCCTCTTGTCGTGGATCCGAGACAAGATGAGCATCGCCTTGATGATATAATTATTATTAATTCGGTTTCTGCATTTCGTTGACATTGTTAATTACTTGTCGGTAATCAGCTATGTTTAATCTTCCTCATTGGATAGCTTCTCCAAAGTCTGCAAGGCTGGTCAGGTTCAGATTGGTTTCAAACGTTGGCTATGCTACTCAGTACTTGAGTGACCTTGGGTAAGTCATTTTCTTTCTTTGAATTTTAGTTGAAGGAGATAGCCTCTTAGGTCCTTTCCAACTGAATATCCTATTACCCTATAATATCCATGTCTTTAAGTGTTAGCTGTAAAGTCTTTTCTGGGATTAAATGATTGCCTTTTCTTGGAAAGGATCTGATTGCCTTTGCCATGAGGATGTCACCAATAAATCAGGAAGGCAAACTGTGGTAGTGGGTTAGGCTGTGCATAGGTGGAGATGAGTGAATGTGCATGTGTATGCTCATGCATGCATGCATATGTGCTCCTTAGCAATTGATCACATTTACAGACTTGCTGATATCATTTTGAAAAGAAAATACAAGCCACCAGAAGTTGCCTTTGGGATGCTGCAGTTGATTTTAGGGAAGTTGGTAGTTCTTTCTGATCAGCTTTTCAGAGCATTTTCACTTGAGCAAATGTACTATTTGCTTTCCCAGATCATCAGCGCAGAAGAAAACAACAGAATTTCTTCCTAGAGCTGAGATTTTGAACTAACTTTATTATTCTCATGATGAGTGTATTACCTCCCGAACCAACTGCCCCATTGTGGGGAAGATTTGAGAGTCAAAAAGTTCTTTATTCTACCGAGATAAAATTCTAACTTTGTGTAGCTTGCACTTAAGGATAGATGGAGGGGGCACAGTGATTAGAATGCTGGCTTGGAGTGAGGAAGACTCGTCTTCTTGGGTTTAAATCACGCACTAGCTTTGTGACCCTGGCAAGTCAGCCTCAGTTTCCTCACCCTTAAAATGAACTGGAGAAGGAAATGGCAAACCACTCCAGTATCTTTGTCAAGAAAACCCCAAGTGGGGTCATGAAGAGTTAGACATAGTTGAACACCAAAGCTTGCTTTTACATAGTGCTTTCAGGTTTTGCTAGTGCTCATAACAACCTTCCCCATTTTTCAGATAAGGAAACTGAGGCTCTGGGAGGTTAAATGACTTAACTAGAGTCTCCACCGTTAGTGAATCTGAGAAAAATTATGATCCCAGGTCTTCCCAATATCTTTAGATGTTAATACTCTTCCTCCCACATTATCTTACAGGTAACTATTTTGTATTCATCTTCATGTGTCCTCTTTATACTTATTCTGTATATATTTAGATAATATTTAGATGACTTTGTGCAACTCTGACTCACTTAAATCCAATTCATGGCATCAACCTGTGATATCATTGGTCCTCTTTAAAAACAAAGATCAAACAACAACATATTTAGATATGAATGTTTTTATATGTTGTTTTCCCAATTAGGTTTTAAGCTCTTTGAGAGAGAGATTATTTCATTCTTTGTGTGTATTTTGTAAAAGTATCCCCAGTACTTAGCATGGCAAATGCCTACAATGCAGTAGATGCTAAATAAATTCTTACTGATTGATTGCTTCCTTCAAGCCTACTTCCAGCCCCTACATCACAGTGCCTTAAAAAAAAAACAACAAAAAACATCTTCCAATGGTCTTCCAGGAAGTCTGGTTCTGCCACATGTACAATTGGAAATCTTGTGCTTTTGAACTACATTTCCCAGGAGCCCACTGACTTCCTGTCATTATGTGATGACATAGATAGGAGATAAATAGGGTGGTCTTCCGTGGTTAGCTGTCTTTCCTTCCTGGGTCGGGACATGGTGAAGCAGGCTGTTTGAACAGGTAGATTAGCCATGGGCATGTGGTTTTATTTTGTTACCTTTTTATTTTGTTACTTCTAGTGATTATTAATAAATCTTCCAAATAAAATAAAATATAAATGTAAAATATAAAAAATAACATTAATTTTAATTTTTACACACAACTTCATTGTAAGTTGGTCTATGACATAGGAAGTTTATGGCCATAGAATAAACAAGAAAGGTCAAGAAGAGGCATGGGGTTGTGGAGAGAGTGTTAGATTTGGAGTCAGGAAGCCTCTTCTCTGACACTAGCTAGCCATGGCCTCTTTAAAGGTCCGTTTTTTTCCCCATGTGGCATAGAATCCTTATCCTGGCTGCCTCACAAGTTCAATTTGAGCTTGAGTCTCTTCTGCAATAAAATGAAGGTGTTCTTTTGGGAATCTTTTAATCCTAGTCATTTAGGAGCAGATTATTTAAGAACGGTCACTCGGGTCTCACATCAGAGATAGTTCATCAGAGAGGCCACCAGCCCACCCATGATGAACAGTGGTCCTCACTGGTTAAGAAATGATGCTGCCACAGATTCTCAGAACTAGAATGGTTCCTTCATGTAAAGCCATGCTCTCTTCCATAGCTTCAATGAGCAAGAGTCATCCATCCTTTGCTTAGACACTGTCAGTAATGGGGAGCTCCCTACCTTTTGAGGTAGCCTTTTCCAGGTCTTCAAAAGAATGTTGTAAAAGGTGGTATGGATTGGTCTAACTGACATCTGAGTCATTTTCATCTCTGAGATTCTGTGAATTCTTAACAGAGAAGTATTTGAGTAGACAACTAGCTGCCAAGAAAGTTGGCGAAGGAATTCCTTTAGGCAGGTGGATGACCCAGGTGATTTCTCTGAATATTTCTGATACTTATAAGTCTTTATGATTCTTTTAGTCTATGAATTAGTGTCAAGGACCACAGGGAACCTCCCCACCCCCCAGAATTATAATGGAGTCACCTCAGTTATGATCTTGAAGCTCTCATCCGGTGTTCTTCATCTATGAAATGAAGACGGTAAATTGATATATCCCGGTGCTTAGAAAATGAGGTATGTTATCACGAGCCGCCTTGGGAACGAGACCACGTTCAGGACAGAAAGGCAATTCATATTGTTCTCCCCTATTACCAGAGCATGGATTTGTAAAAAATGAACCAGCCCCAAGCTGCATGTTCAGTGATATCACCTTTATGGGAAACTTCAGGGATAAAAAATCACCTCTTTCCCCCTTCAACCTTAATACTCTGCCTTAAGTCAGTCCAAGCATCTAGAGGGACAGTTGTCTTGTCCTGGCAATTTTGGGCTGTCCTGTCTGCTATCCATAGACTATCTAGGCTGGAAGGGGCTTCCCAGGGCATCTCATCCAACCCCTATTAGAGATGCTCTCCATTGCCTCTCTGGCTGGTCATTATTCAGCCTCACTGGGTCACTTGTCATCATGTGAATTTAAGTACCTTTCAATGCAGCTCCTTCATTCTTCTCTTGTACTTTTCTAATTGTTAGAGAGTTCTACGGTACGTATGTGTTTGATAAATGTTTGATGGTTGTTCGATTCTTTCTATTGAACCCAAATCTGCCTCGCTTTTATTCCTCATCTTCTGATTCTGAGCCATCCATTAGTTCTAATTTCTAGTTCTGTCCTATGACATAGGCTCAGATATGTAAAGAAGCTGAGATTTCTTCATCATGGGACTTTCTGATCACTAATAAGTATCTGAGAAGAGAGTTGAACCCAGGTCTTCCCTCCCTACAACGCTTCCTGCTAATTCCCTTCTTCCCAAACCCCAAATATGACTTCATAGAATATAGATGCTAGGATGAAGAGTTAGAGCTATTAGAGGCCTTAGAAAAGCATCTGGTTCAAGGTTTTAACCTTTTCTGGAAGTTACAGACCACCCTGGCATTATTCTGGTGAAGCCTATAAACTTTTTCTCAGAATTAAAAAAATATATTTTTAAACTCTTATTTTCTGTCTTAGTATCAATTCTAAGACAGAAGGGCAAGGGCTAGCCAGTTGTAGTTAAGTGACTTGCCCAGGTCACACAGCTAGAAGTACCTATTAAGTTGCAGACCCTGTGATATGAGCAGTTTTTACACTTAAATCTAAGATTAAATTTAAACACATAGGATTGCAAAGAAAATCCATTTTAAAAAATAGTTATCAAAATATAATTTTTAAAAGCTCATGGACTCAGAGGGCATTTAAATGGCTCAGTGGATAGAGAGCCAGGCCTAGAGGTCCAGGGTTCAAATCTGACTGCAAACACTTCCCAGCTGTGTGACCCTGGGCAAGTCACTTAATTCCCTTTGCCTAGCACTTACCACTCTTCTGCCTTGGACCAATACTTGGTATGGATTCTAAGGCAGAAGGTAAAAGTTAAAAAAAAAAGTTCATGGACTTCAGTTTAATAACCTAGTCCAACTCCCTCAATTTGTAGATAAGTCCTAGGGAATTGCCTCAGCATATATCAGTTTAATTTACTTTCCAAAGCCATACCACTGGATATTTACCATTCCAAGTCCAGCAATTCCACCTCCTAGTTGCTGCCATGATCTGAAATGAGACTATAATTTGATTATGTGTTTTTCCATGATTCTAGAGATTAGACATTGAGCCAGATCTTGTAGAAGTAGTTGTCTTTGGAGAGGCAAAGAGGTGAAGGGAGGGTATTTCGAAAGGGGGAGATGAAGTAACCAAAGTGGAGGCAGGAATGAGACTGGTCTAGTGTAGGGTAACAGTGAGAATATGGCTGTCATCATTTACTCATCATTTACTCTGTGTGACATTTGACATGTGTCTTCACTTCCCTAGGCTTTAGCTCCTCATCTATAAAATGAATGGAATATTCTAGTTAGTTACTAAGATCCCTTCAAGTGTCAAGTCTAGTTCAAGCTCCTTTAATCTTTTTTTTTAAACTCTTGCCTTCTGTCTTAGAAGCAATACTAAATATTAGTATTAGTAACAGATAGGAAATTGGGGTTATACAACTTGACCAAGATCACACAGCTAGGAAGTATCTGAGGCCAGATATGAACCCAGAACCCTCCCCCCCACTCAGATCCAGGACTGGCTCTTTATCCACTGAGCTGCCCTCTTTCTCCTCTATTCTTCTGATTATTTGTTGCTTGCTTGACCTGGTGATAGCCATTCCTTTACTTTGAAAGTGTGATAGCGTCTTCTTTGTGTTTTATAAAAGCTGTTTTATTGATAATCTTGACTTTTTTGTCTTCGTATCCAAATATATCCTTTCCCTTTCCTGCCCCCAGAGAACTATCTCTTGTCACAAAGAACAGAGAGAAGGGAAATGTCTACCAAAGTTAATCAATAAATAAATTAATTAAATCCATTCATTCGTTAGCTGAATTGAACAGCATATACAATGTTCTCTATGTTGGGTCAGACATCAAAGATGGCATCATTGACCTCTGGATGATACCAAGGTCATCCATTACATCCCAGGCCATTGCCAGTCATCCTGACTTATCTCGCCCCTGGACTTCAGTGACTCTGGAAGAGAAAATGAGACTGATGACTTCATGCAACTCTGCCTCACTTAAACGTAATTCATGTAAAAGTCAAGGCATTTCCCTATGATGTCAATGGTCCTCTTTTAAGACGAAAGACAAACAATAACAATGCCTTATACCCATAGTGTTCCATCTCTATAGATGAGAGAAGGAAGGTAGTTTCACTTTCTCTTCTTCAGGAATCAGCTTGGTCATTATAATTATCAATTATACCATTTCTTTTTGCTTCTGTTCTTTCCATATCCATTGTTGGAGTGACCAAGTATATCTTTTCCCTGCTTGTTTCACTTTGTGTTGGTTTCTATAAGTCTTTCCATATTCATCTCTAGCCTTCATTTTCATTGCATCTGATAGCACAATAATATTCCATTTCATTTATGTATCAAAATTTGCTTAACCATCACTCCAATTGATGAGCATTTACTTTTTTTCAGTGCTTTTCTGCTATAAATAGCTTTGGCATATATGAGAACATTTTTATCTTTGACATGTATTTGCCTACCAGTAATATCTCTGGATCAAAGAGTATGGACAATTTAGTCATTTTCTTAGCTTAGTCCCATGTTGCTTCTCTGAATGGTTCCACCAAAGATGTTTTCGTGTATCCATCTTTCTACCATTTCTCCAACAGAATCTCTCCCATATTTCATCATCTTTGCCAATTTTTTGGATTTAAAGTGAAATCCAAAAGTTGTTTTGGTTTGCATTTCTCTTATTAATAGTTATTTGGAGCAATCTTTCATATGATCTTTTGGTTTGCAGTTCTTCTCTGAGAATTATTTGTTTTTACCCCTTAAGCACATGTTCATGGAAGAATGTCTATTGGCTTCATATATGTGTAAATTGTCTAAATAGCTGGCATATTAAACCCTTTAAAAATATATTATACAAATATTTTCCCAATCTGTAGCTCGCTTTCTTATCCTCTTTGCATTGGTTTACTAATTCATATTAACTCAATTTCATATAATTGTTCTATTTTATCGTTTGTGAGTTGCTCTACTCCTTTGGTTAAGAATTCTCTTCTATTGTCAGGGTTACAAAAAGTAACTGATATGATTCTGTCTTCATTTTTAAAATGATCTCTCTTTTTTAAAGGTTATATAGCTAGTAAGTAGAGTAGGTACAAAATGATTATGTTAAATGAACAATTGAAGAGACTAGTCTCCCAAAAGATTACACGTGCGAAAGTGGGTGATGAATTAGAATTTCACACATGTGATCACAAACCTCCTCATACTTAAGAATAAGTGGGATGTATATGTTTTTGGTGATTAATTCTAAAAATGGACAGGGGAGAGTTAATCCCATCTTCACAATAGACTGCTTTGGAGTCAAGAAGACATGAATTCTAATATAGTCTCAAAACCTTATTAGCTATGGGATTCTGGGCAAGTCACTTAACTCTGCCCCAGTTCCTCATCTTTAAAATGAAGTGAAGAAGTCAATGGCCAACCACTCCAGTATCTTTGCCAAGAAAATCCCAAATGGGGGCACGAAGAGTTGGTTGCAACTGAAAATGACTGAATAACAATAATTCTAGAGTTAAACTCCAACTTTGTTAATTTTTTCTCCTCTAATGTTCCTTTCTGGTCTCAACTTTGATTCATTTGATCTGTGCTCATGGAGCAGCTATGGTGTCATGGAAAGAACTCTGTATTTGGACTAAGAAAACCTGGATTTCAGACTTGACACTGCTATGTACCACCAATATGACCTCCACTCTGTGGGCCTCCATTTCCTTTTTTTGTAAAAGGTTGTAAGGATAGTTAGGTGGCTCAGTGGACTAGGAGCCAGACTCAGAGACAGGAGGTCCTGGGTTCAAATTTGGCTTCATATACTTCCTAACTGTGTGACCTCAGACAAGTCACTTAAACTTCATTGCCTAGCCCTTACCACTCTTCTGCTTTGAAACGAATACATAATATTGATTCTGAGAAGGAAGATTTTTTAAATGAAGGAGTTGTGCTATGATTGCATTTCTTTTTTAAAAATCCTTACCTTCCATCTTGGAATCAATACTGTGTATTGGTTCCAAGGCAGAAGAGTGATAAGGGCTAGGCAATGGGAATTAAGTGACTTGCCCAGGGTCACACAGCTAGAAAGTATCTGAGGCCAAATTTGAACCTAGGACCTCCTGTCTCTAGACCTGGCTCTTAATCCACTGAGCCACCCAGCTGCCCCACTATGATTACATTTCAATGCTAAATTCTGTCTAAATTTCCTGATTATGTCATTGAGGCACTTAGATTAATGCAGCCGGACATAACACGAACTGGGCTTGAGCTGCTTTGTCACTCTGTGGACTTATATTAAAGTTATGGTCACTAAAATTCTCAACCTTTTTTTTTTAAACATAAACTGTCAAATAGCACCTTCCCCATCCTGTATTTGAGAGTAATTTTTCATATTTCAGTATGGAATTTTACATTTTTTCCTATAACATTTCATCCTGTTGTGAATAGCTCAATGATCTGACTTGCGGAGATCTTTTTTAATCTTCTCTCTCCTACTGTGTGAGAGAGCACTTTCAGAGCCATGTCACCTATGTGTTAAACAAGTGAGCCATCTGGGTTTCTATTTAAATCATTGGAATTAGGCTCAATAGCACCATATATTCAGAACTATCAAAGGCTTTAGAGACCATCTAGTCCAACTTCCTCACTTCACAGATGAAGAAATTTAAATTGGGAGGCATAATTTGTCCAAGATCACACAGCTACTAAGTGGAAGAGTCAAGACTCAAATCCAGACCCTCCAACTTCCAGATCAGTGTAATTCCTTTTCAATTACTACACAATAGCATAGGACCATGGACATGGGCTTGAAGCTTCCTCCTGTCACAAGGATATGAATATGATGTGATATAGAAGAGGAAGATGACTTAGAATCAAGAGACCTAGCTTTAAATATTAGCTCTACCATCAACTAGCATGTAGTCAGACAGACCACGGACCAAGCACTTAATCTCTCCAAGCTTCAGCTTTGCATCTTTAAAGTAAATCTTTAAAATACTTATATTACTTAACTTATAAGGATATTGGGAGTATAAATGACAACAAAATGGAGCTGTATGAATGTCAACTGTAATTAACCTCTTTGGGCCTCAGTTTCTTTCTCTGTTCAATAACAAACTTAGTTTCCAAGGTCCATTCTCTCTGAGACTGTGTGATCAATCATTCAGCAAGCATTTATCAAATACCTCTTATGTGTTCATCACTGAGGATGCAAATGCAAAGAAGAAAATAATCCCCATTCTCAAGAATATTTGTGTATTGTATATGTGCCTATTTATATATATACATATTTATATGTATACACATACAGAATAAATATAAAATCGTTAAGAAGTAGATAATTAGAAAGATAATTAGAGAAGGAAGGTACAAGTCATTGAAGCAATCAGAAAAGACTTCATGTAGAAGGTGATGCTTGAATTGGGTCTTATGGTTCTTAGGCTTATACAGAATAAAGTGATTAATTCGTAGGAATTACCATTATCTGTGTAATTTTATTCTTCTTTAGATCTTGTCAGAAAACTATTATCAAATTCCACTTTCTACCTCTCTCTCTCTCTCTCTCTCTCTCTCTCTCTCTCTCTCTCTCTCTCTCTCTCTCTCTCTCTCTCTCTCTCTCTCTCTCTCTCCCTTCTTTCTCTGCATCCCCCCACTCCCCTCCCTACTCCAGTCCAAGAAGATTTGTCTTCAATTTTCTAATCTGCCTTGTCTGAAGAAGTGGAGTGACATTTGGGATACTGATGCTTTTCTACCCTTATCACGACCCCCTCAAAACAAGACTTTCAAAGATGACAGAGAAATGGAATTGGTAAAAGGTCATTCTTACAAACAATCTCCCCTCGGGCTTTGGCTCCAGTTCTGGTTCCAGCTCCAGCTCTGGCTCTAGCTTGGTTTATTGTGCATCCATATCTACATTCCTACTTTCAGCCTCATTCTCTCCAATCCCAGGCTTCAGGATCTCTCAGGAATTTTAGGTGGGAGCTACTCACCTGAAAACATGTTCTCTCTCACTTGCTTCATTCATCAGGATGGTTCCTGAGTAGGCAGGACAATAGAAGCACAATAAGAAACACCACTAAGTTTTTGCTGGGCAGACTTCCAACCGATGATGATGATGATGATGATGATAAATCCCTCCCCTAAGCAGAAGGTCTCAGTGCTAGAAGGAGCCTCAGACACCACCTAGGGCAAAACATACCTAAGAAGGAATTCCCTCTGCCACATTTCCAATAAGTGGCCATCCAGCCTCTGTTGGGGGAATTCTAGTGATGAGAGTTCCATTTCCTCTTAAAGTGGTCTATCATATTTGGGGATAGCTCTTGTTGGGGAGTTTTTTTCTTACATTGAATTATATACCTCCCTGGTAACTTTAATCCATTGTTTCTAGTTCTGCCCTTTGGGACCAAACAGAACAAATAGAATACCTCTTCTCCATATCAGTCCTTCAAATATTTGAAGATAACTACCATAAGATCATTTCTTTAGAGCTGGAATAGACCATCATGATCATCTCATTCAATGTCTTCCATTTTATAGATGAGAAAATTCAAATCCAGAGCTGAAGATAAGAGTGACAAAGGTGGGATCTGAACCCAGGTCTTCTTATTTCAAATCCAAAGCTCTTTCTATGATGTTCAGCATTCACCCCATCCCTTTTTATAGCACTCTGGGCAATCCTCACATCAATTTTCTTTCTTTTTAAATTAATTTATTTAGTCAATTTAGAACATTATTCCTTGGTTACAAGAATCATATTATTTCTCTTCCTCCCCTGCCCCATTCCCTTCCCATAGCTGATGCACAGTTTCACTGGGTATTACATATGTCCTTGATCAAAACCTATTTCCAAGTTGTTGGTGTTTGCATTAGGATCTTCATTTAGAGTCTACATCCCCAAGCATATCCCTTCGACCCATGTAGTCAAGCAGTTGTTTTTTTCTGTGTTTCTACTCCCATAGTTTTCCCTCTGAATGTGGATGGTGTTTTTTCTTGCAGATCCCTCCAAGTTGTTCAGGATCACTGCATTGCGACTAATGGAGAAGTCCATTACATTCGATTGTACCACAGCATGTCAGTCTCTGTACAATGTTTTCCTGGTTCTGCTCCTCTCACTCTGCATCAATTCCTGGAGGTTGTTGCAGTTCACATGGAATTCCTCCACTTTATTATTCCTTTGAACACAATAGTATTCCATCACCAACAGATACCACAATTTGTTCAGCCATTCCCCAATTGATGGTCATCCCCTCATTTTCCAAATTTTTGTACCACAAAGAGTGCAGCTATGAATATTCTTGTACAAGTCTTTTTCCTTATTATTTCTTTGGGGTACAAACCCAGCAGTGCTATGGCTGTATCAAAGGGCAGACAGTCTTTTAGTGCCCTTTGGGCATAATTACAAATTGCCCTCCAGAATGGTTGGATCAATTCACAACTCCACCAGCAATACATTAATGTCCCGACTTTGCCACATCCCCTCCAGCATTCATTACTTTCCTTTGCTGTCATGTTAGCCAATCTGCTAGGTATGAGGTGATACCTCAGAGTTCTTTTTGATTTGTATCTCTCTGATTATAAGAGATTTAGAACACTTTTTCATGTGCTTATTAATAGTTTTGATTTCTTTATCTGAAAATTGCCTATTCATGTCCATTGCCCATTTATCAATTGTAGATTGGCTTGATTTTTTTGTACAACTGATTTAGCTCTTTATAAATTTGAATAATTAGACCTTTGTCAGAGGTTTTTGTTATGAAGATTGTTTCCCAATTTGTTGCTTCCCTTCTAATTTTGGTTGCATTGGTTTTGTTTGTACAAAACCTTTTTAATTTGATGTTATCAAAATTATTTAGTTTACATTTTGGGATTTTTTTTCTACCTCTTTCTTGGTTTTAAAATCTTTCCTTTCCCAAAGATCTGACATGTACACTATTCTGTGTTCACCTAATTTACTTATACTTCCCATCTTTATATTCAAGTCATTCAGCCATTCTGAGTTTACTTGGTGTAGGGTGTGAGATGTTGATCTAAACCTAATCTCTCTCACACTGTCTTCCAATTTTCCCAGCAGTTTTTATTAAATAGTGGATTTTTGACCCAAAAGCTGGGATCTTTGGGCTTATCATAGACTGTCTTGCTGAGGTCACTTACCCCAAGTCTATCCCACTGACCTTCCTTTCTGTCTCTTAGCCAGTACCAAATTGTTTTGATGACTGCTGCTTTGTAATATAGTTTGAGATCTGGGACTGCAAGTCCTCCTTCCTTCACATTTTTTTTCCATGATTTCCCTGGCTATCCTTGATCTTTTGTTCTTCCAAATGAACTTTGTTATGGTTTTCTAATTCAGTAAAAAAAGTTTTTTGATATTTCAATGGGTATGGCACTAAATAAGTAAATAAATTTGGGTAGGATTGTCATTTTTATTATATTAGTTCATCCTACCCATGAGCAGTTAATGTTTTTCCAATTGTTTAGATCTGTTTTAATTGTGTGGAGAGTGTTTTGTAGTTGGGTTCATATAGTTCTTGTGTTTGTCTTGGCAGATAGATTCCTAAGTATTTTATATTTTCTAGGGTGATTTTAAATGGAATTTCTCTTTCTAATTCATGTTGTTGAGATGTGTTAGAAATATATAGAAATGCCGATGACTTATGCGGGTTTATTTTGTATCCTGCAAATCTGCTAAAGTTGTTGAATATTTTGACTATAGCTTTTTAATTGATTCTCTGGGGTTCTTTAAGTAGACCATCATAGCATCTACAAAGAGTAATAGCTTGGTCTCCTCATTGCCTATTTTAATACCTTCAATTTCTTTTTCTTCTCTAATTGCTACTGCTAGTGTTTCTAGTACAAAGTTAAATAATAAAGGTGATAATGGGCATCCTTGTTTCACTCCTGATCTTAATGGGAAGGCTTCTAGTTTATCCCCATTGCAGATGGTGTTTGCTGATGGTTTTAGATATATATTGTTTATTATTTTTATGAAAAGCCCTTTTATTCCTATGCTTTCTAGCGTTTTCAATAGGAATGAGTGTTGTATTTTGTCAAAGCCTTTTTCTGTATCTATTGAGATAATCATGTGATTTTTGTTGGTTTGCTTGTTAATATGGTCAATTATGTGGATGGTTTTCCTAATATTGAACCATCCTTGCATTCTTGGTATGAATACTACCTGGTCATAGTGAATGACCCTTGCAATCACTTGCTGGAGTCTTGTTGCTAGTATCCTATTTAAGATTTTTGCATCTATATTAATTAAGGAGATTGGTCTGTAGTTTTCTTTCTCTGTTTTTGACCGGACTGGCTTTGGAATCAGTACCATATTTGTGCCATAAAAGGAATCTGGTAGAACACCTTCTTTGCTTATTCTGTCAAACAGTTTGTATAATACTGGGATTTGTTGCTTTTTAAATGTTTGAAAGAATTCATTTGTGAATCCAACTGGTCCTGGGGAATTTTTCTTAGGGAGTTCTTTGATGGCTTGTTCAATTTCCCTTTCTGATATGGGGTTGTTTAGGTATTCTATTTCTTCCTCTGTTAGTCTAGGCAATTTATATTTTTGTAAATATTCATCCATATCACCTAGACTGCCATATTTATTGCCATATAACTGGGCATAAAAGTTTTTAATGATTGCCTTAATTTCCTCTTCATTAGAGGTGACATCTCGCTTTTCGTCTTGGATACTGTCAATCTGATTTTCTTCTTTCCTTTTTTAAATTAGATTGACCAGTACTTTGTCTTTTTTATTTGTTTTTTCAAGTACCAGCTTCTAGTCTTATTTATTAAATCAATAGTCCTTTGAGTTTCAGTTTTATTAATTTCTCCTTTGATTTTTAGGATCTCCAATTTAGTCTTTGTCTGAGGATTTTTAATTTGTTCAGTTTCTAGCTTTTTAATTTGCAAGCCCACTTCATTGACCTCTGCCCTCTCTAATATGTTAATATATGAACTCAAGGATATAAATTTCCCCCTGAGTACTGCTTTGGCTGCATGCCAAAGATTTTGAAAGGATGTCTCATCATTGTCATTTTCTTTGATGAAATTATTACTTGTTTCTAGATTTGTCCTCTAACTAACTGATTTTGGAGAATTGTATTGTTTAATTTCCAATTAATTTTTTATTTGACTCTCCATGTACCCTGACTAATTATTATTTTCATTGCATTGTGATCTGAGAAGGTTGCATTTATTATTTCTGCTCTTTTGCACTTTTTGGCAATTTTTTTATGCCCTAGTATGTGGTCAGTCTTTGTGAATATAGCATGTGCTGCTGAAAAGGTGTATTCCTTTTTGCCCCTATTTATTTTTCTCCACATATATACTAACTCTAATTTCATTCACATCCTGTAACCTCTTTCTTATTTATTTTTTGGTTTGATTTATCTAGTTCGGATAGAGGAAGGTTCAAGTCTCTCACTAGTATAATTTTTCTAACTATTTCATCCTTGAGCTCCACTAGTTTCTCTAGAAATTAGGATGCTATGCCATTTGGTGTATACATGTTGAGTACTGATATTTCCTCATTGTTTATACTACCTTTTATCATAATGTAATTACCTTCCCTATCTCTTTTAACTAAATCTATTTTTACTTAGGCTTTGTCAGATATCATGATTGAGACTCCTGCCTTCTTTTTATCAGTTGATGTTCAATAGATTTGGCTCCATCGTATTACTTTTGCCCTATGCGTGTCCACCTTCCTCATGTGTGTTTCTTGTAGACAGCATATGGTAGGGTTTTGGTTTCTAATCCATTATGCTATTCACTTATGTTTTATGGGTGAGTTCATTCCATTCACATTCAGAGTTATGATTACCAGCTGTGTATTTCCCAGCATTTTGATTTCCACTCCTAGCCCTGCCTTTTCTTCTTTCACTATTTCCTTCTACACCAATGTTTTGTTTTGAATCAGTCCCCCTAATTTCCACCCTTATTTTATTTCCCTTTCTACCCCCTCCTTTTTATTCCCCTATTTTCTTTACAGTCTTTTTAAACTACCCCCACCCTCTCCCTCCTTTGTATTGCTTCCCTCCCCACCAGTCATTTTGCTACCCTTCTACTTCCTATAGGATGCAAATCAATTCTCTGCCCCAATGTATTCGATTGTTCTTCCTTTTTTGAGTCAATTTCAATGCACGTAAGAGTTGAGTATTTTCTATCTCCAACCTCTTTACCCTTCCAGTGTATTGATGTCCTTCCCCCTCATGCCATGACCTTCTTTGTGACATATAAATTTACCCCCTTTTGTTTCTTTTCCCATTTCTTTTAGTATTAACCTCTTTTTATCTCTAGTGTAAAGATTAAAAATTTAGGGGATACTGATAGAGGTAGAAATTAGTTTCTCTCTGCAAGGAGTATGATATTTTTAGAGGTTTATTAAAGGTTGAGAAATAAAGAAAATTACAGAATAAGAAAGCACGTGTCTAGGCCTAGGGAGGCCTAGACACAACCTCACCTACATTATGAAAAGAGCCATGTCTGCTTGCAAGCAGAAACAGGAAAGAAAAAGAGAGAGCCCACCTATGGCAGAGAACCTTTAAATAATATTTTGATCTCATCCCAGGTGAGAATTCAGTGAGATTACAAAGCATTCTGGGGAAGTAGAGCAAGGACTTCTGAGGATTGAAGTCCTGGATTCTAGTCCATTTTTACACTAGTTGTATATATATAAATAATATACATATGTATATATATACACATATATATGTATTTACACATACATATATCTATATACGTATTTGTGTCTTGATAGTTCATCCTATACATTTTGTCACTGTTCTCTCTAAAGTGTAATTCTTTTAGCTGCCCAGGTGATAAGAACAATTTTTAGGAGTTACCAATGACCTCTTTTCTTATAGGAATACATAGCATTTTAACTTATTGGGTCTCTTTAAAAAGTTTTTTTCTTTTTTTCCTCTTTCTTAATTACCTTTTGATTATTCTCTTGAGTTCTGTGCTTGGGCATCAAATTTTCTGTTCAGGTCTGGTCTTTTCTTTACAAATTCTTGGAATTCTTCTATTTTGTTAAATGACCATACTTTCCCTTGTAAGAATAAAGTCAGTTTTGCTGGGCAGTTGATTCTTGGTTATAGACCTACTTCCTTTGCTTTCTGGAATATCATATTCCATGCCTTTTGGTCCTTCAGTGTAGATGCAGTCAGATCCTTTGTTATCCTCACTGTGGCTCCATGGTATCTGAATGACTTCTTATTAGCAACTTGTAATATTTTTCCCTTGGTCTGATAGTTCTTGAATTTGGCTATAACATTCCTGGGTGTTGTCAGTTGGGGATTAAGTACAGGAGGTAATCTGTGGATTCTTTCTGTATCTACTTTTCCCTCTTGTTCTAGAATATTGGGGCAGTTTTCTTGGATAATTTCCTGTGGTATGATGTCCAGGCTTTTTCTTTTGTCATGGTCTTCTGGTAGAACAATGATTCTTAATTTGTCTCTCCTGGAACGATTTTCTAAATTTTCTGACTTGTGAATGAGGTGCTTCATATTTTCCTCAATTTTTTCATTCTTTTGGTTTTGTTTTATAGTGTCCTGCTGTCTTGTGAAGTCATTTGCTTCTAGTTGTTGTATTCTGGTTTTTAAAGACTGGATTTCATCCATGGCTTTTTGGTTATCCTCCTTCTGGTCTGATTTTCTTTGGAGGTCAACTTTCATCTTCTCTGCCTCATCTTTCATTTTTTTGCCTCATCTTTCATCTCCTTTGCCTCATTTTCAAGCTCATTAATTTTGGCTTTCAAGACACTGTTTTCTGTTTCCAGATGACTTATCTTACTTTTTAAGTTCTTTTCCCAATTGACTTCAGCCTCTCTTAATTGTGTTTTGAATTGTATTTTGAGTTCTTCCAAGGCCTGAATCCAATTTGTGGGGTTTCTGGTTTTTTTTTTTTTTTTGGGCTTGGTGTTCCCTCATCCTTCTCTGTTCTGTTTGCTCTTTCTTCATTGCCTGTATAGAAGCTGTTGATTGTAATTTCTTTTTTCTTTTTCTGCTGTTTGCTCACATTTACCCCTTCTTTACTCCCTACAGTTGCCTATGCTCTTGCTCCTCTCATTTTTTTTTGTTGGATCTTTGGTTTGGGGCTTTTTTGTTGGACTTCACCCTTTGAGCTTAGTCAGCAAAACTCTCAGTGCAGTCTCTGGGGGAGGGCTGTTGGAGCTTGAGATTCCCTGCCCTCTGAAGGCTTTGATGGGATTAAGTCCATCTGGGTTGAGCTGGATGTGCCCTAAAGCCAAAACCTTGGAAAGGGGGGTGCAATATGGAGTGTCTCTGGTGCTGCAACTAGTCTGCCCACTCTGCGCTTCTTCTCCAACTGCTTCCCTACCACATATACTTGACACTCTGAGCCTGGCACAGCTTTGCCCACAAAGTACTCCCTCCATACCAGCACCCTTGCAAAGGTTTAAGCTGCTGATGGAGGTTTAGTGCTCTAGGTGGGGGAGGGTCCTGGGAACTTCCTTCTTCCTTCCCCTTAAATCTGAGTGTTCTCAAATTCAGGCTTGGGGGTGGGGGGTCATACCTTTTAAGTTGAGTCCAGCAGGAGGGTTCCTTGGCTCTGTCTTGTCGTTAGGATTGATTTTTGGTCCCCTAGAGCATTTAGCTTGTAATTGGTAAGGAAGGGTTTTCATAAGTCTGAACTTTCACTGTCTCTATGCCGCCATCTTGACTCTGCCTCCCTCACATCAATTTTCTGAAGTAGGTAGTACAAGTATTATTTCCACTTTACAGATATGGAAACTGAAGCTCAAAAAATCATTTTCTGAGTGTCTCAGAAGTAATAAATTGTATTGATGGGATTTTAACTCCATATTCTGCCTATTCTGCATTCCCTTTTAAGAAAACTATTCCTAATTCATCTAAGCAGGGTCTTCCCAAGATGGAAAAAGGCCTGGAAACCATAACCATAAAAAGATAGGTGGAAGAAGCTGGGGGTGATTAACCTGGAGAAGAAAAAACAGGGAAGGGGGAAGAAGGAAATTACATGATGTTTGTTTTCAAGTATCTAAAAAGCTATCATTTTGCACAATCTATTAAGCACTTACTGTGTACACAGCCTTATATTCTGTTGTTAGGAAAGAAACATCATTTAAACTTAAATAAATAAAGTATGGATCCTACTCAATAAATTCATAGTCTAGAACAGTTTTACAACCTACATTTTGTATAACCCTGAGGGAATAAGACTTAGCTTGCCAAGGGGCATAGGGAGTATTTAGTAAATAACTATATACTAGTGAAACTGATTAATCTGTTTTATATTGATTATAAATTTGTCCATATTTATTATGGCCAAAGAGATAGGGCTTAGATCTATTTCAACAATTTAGGGAACTTGTAGGTGAGAGCACGCCCTCATTGGTACCAATAGAAAGTCAATTTGGCCTAAGGGACTTAGGAGAAAGAACGCTATCCACATCAAGAGAAAGAACTATGGGAGTAGAAACACAGAAGAAAACATATGATTTGTCACTTGTTTGTATGGGTATAGGATTTGGGGTTTGTGTTTTCAAAAGATTACTCTATTACAAAGATAATACGGAAATAAGTATCAACTGATAATACATGTATAACCCAGAGTAATTACTTGTCAGCTCCTGGAGAGGGAAGGGAAGAGGAGAGAGAGAGAACATGAATCATGTAACCATGGAAAGATATTTTAAATAAATAAATAAAATTAATTATGCAAATATGTAAATATATAAAGTAAATAAATAAGGAAGCAAATTTGGAAAGTTATAAGAATTTAGTGTCTGGTCCCTCAACCCTCTGTCTCTATTCCTTCTTGAGTGGCCCAGGGAAGGTCAATGTGAGTTTGTAACTTCTTTGTAATTTATAGTTTTAGAAAGTGGCCTAGGATATAAAGAAATTAAATGACTTTCCTGGGATCATACACCAATATGTGTCAGAAACAAGCCTTGAATCCAGGTCTTATTGGGTTTGAGATCACTATATTAAGTTTGTGTCTTTTCTTAAGGGTTAATATTAAATTGAAATTTATATTCTTTCACATAGAGCAGGAGGTAAAGGACAGTTTATATAAATCCAAGGGCTATGGAGACCAGAAAAGATTGGAAACTCTTGGTCTAGAACCATGTGGAAAAAGACTTAAACTTCTTATATTAGACCTCAGAGGAGAGAAGTGGGGGCAATGGTGGAATACAGAGGGGACAGTTGCCCAAAAGCAGATTTCAAGTCCTATAAGGTGGAATAGGCAGAGTTCCCTGGAAATCCTAAGGGAATAAATGAATGAATGAATGAATGAATGAAGTAATAAATACTTACTGAATACTGAACATATGCACAGCACTGTGGTAAGTTCTGAGTAAACAAAGAGGAAACAAAGATAGTTCTTGCTCTCCATAGGGGTGATAACATAATAGAAAGTTTCATCTGCAGGTCAGATGGAAGGATCTCATTAGGATGCAGCGGAAAAGAAGATTGGAATGCCTCTTCTGTAAAGGAGGCTGGATATTCACTTGTCAGAGATAATGATGCTGGCAACGATGACAATGATAACTATTCCCCTATATTAAGAATCAAGCATAAGGCTAGGTATCAGGAAGATCTAACTCCAATGGCTACCTCAGATGCTTACTAGCTATGAGACTCTGAGATGTCAGCTACTATCTCCCAGCCTCAGTTTCCCCATCTGTAATATAGAGATGATGATAACTGGACCCTCACAGAATTGTGAAATTCCTTGAGAGCATTCCCTTTGTTCTGGTCTTTCTTTGTTCCCCAATCACTGAGAACAGCGGCTAGAGCATATAGTCAGTGCTTAAGGAATGTTTGTAGCCCAACTTGGAAAACTTTAGAGTATCACATAAAGATCTGCAATTTTATACTTAGAACACTATGTAGAGCTTACAAAGCGCTCCCCTCTCCATCGCCCTGATGTTGTGGTGGGAATTCTTGCTCAAATTCGGGGGTCTCGATGTTCTCCGAGGTCCCACCCAGCCTTGAGGTTCCGCCATTCTAGCATCGATGCCCAGAGTCAATCAGTAGCCATTTCTCCCCGTTCCCTTTTCCCTCGGAGGCCCCAAGGCAGCCTGCGAGGGGGTAATTAAGGGCAAAAAGCCCAATCTTTTGGCCGGCCTCCAGGTCTGCTGCTCTGGGCTTCATAATGGCTTTCTTCGAAGCCACATCTCAGCTTGGTAATGACGGAAACTTTAATTCTGCGAATGTTCCCGGGTGCTCCCCCGAACACCCGCCTTATCTAAGCGCTCATATTTGTGTCCTTAATTGCAATCAATACGCTCCAAAACAATTTGATTCCTGTCGGAGGCTATATTATCTGCTCTAAGAAGAATAAACTCGAGTACAGATTATGCAAATGCCATTTTATAACCCAGAGCATTATTGCGGCGTCCACCGTATTATATATCAATGCACCCTTGCAATTAAACAGTCTGGCGTAGCCACCACAATTACCCTCCTAAATTATCACAAGCCATCCACCACCCATCCTCAGCGTAAATCACTTTCTTATTGCGCCTGCCCTATCTGTGTTCTCGTTCTTATTCTAAGAGCAGTATTACTCGTCACCTAAATTCAGTGCCACGTGATTTATGGGCCATACTTTACCCATATTGAAACAACTGTCTGCTTACAAGGAAACATAAACTTTGAATAACTCTGCCAGGCTGATTTTAACTACGCTAATTTATGGCTAGGGGGCTTGAGCGGCCCCTTTCCACCGCAAACTCCTCCCCTCTCCGGGGGAGAGAGCAGCCTGTCCATCATCTGGCGGGGGATGGAGATAAGCCAGAAAACAACAACAAAGTTATCCAAAGGGGCCCAAGAAAAGAAAGAAAGGAAGAAAAGCGAAAAAGCACGCCACATAATTTTTAGAGGATTTATTTCCGAATTAAACACTTCAACCTCTATGGGGAAACCTATTCATTTTTAAAATCAGCTTTCTTCCTCAGTTGTAAACAGGCTCTCTCTAAAACTTGTGCATGATTTTAATTACAGATAAGTTTCTCTTTAAAGGCCAGTGCATTCATGCCTAGGTTGCTAAGCTGAATTCAATACATCTCTATGTTAAAGGTAGCAAGCTAATGTGTAAACAGGCGAAATATTGGAACCAATTGCAGTTAATTTGGTTTTGATCAATTCGCATTGACTGCACTTTCCACGCAAATGAGAGGTATGTTTGAGGTGTCCCAGGCCTGAGGCCCATCAGAAACAGGACAGCCTAGTGGCCAAATCTAACTTAGATGAGGCAAAGTTCTTCCTGGCTTTGTTCTGAATTTGCCAGAAGACCCGGAACGAGTCAGTCCTCTATTCCAGACCTCAGTTTCTATTTCTTTGAACAGTACAGGTTGGAACAGAATATAACCCGGGATCCTTTGACAGATTTAGGAGTTCTCCAAAGTAGGATGGGGTAAAATATCGCCTCTTTATTTTCACTGAACTCTACTGAAATTTAGCACTTCCTTCACGATGAATGTAGGCAGTGAACCACACCAGAATTGTTTCCCCAGACTGCCCAAAGGGACCACCATACAGAAAAAGCTTCTGATCCATCAGATTCCTTCTAGGTTTGACATCCTGTGTTCTAACATTCAATCTTCTGCCTTCTGGGGTTCTTCCCCAACTCTAACATTGTTGTCTTTGTTCTAAAGTTCCTTCCAGAGATGAAGCTGTGTTCTGTGTTCCAAAGTCCCTCCTAATTCTTAGAGTCTATCCTCCATTCTAAAACCAGGTGTTCTAAGGTTTCTGCCAGCTCTTTTATTCTCTGTTTTATTTTTCTGGGCCCCTTCTTGCACAGACATTTGCTGTTCTATGTTTTAGGGTCCCAATCAGCTCTGTCATTCTGTTAAAAGCCATGTTATAACTCTCATGTTCTAAGTTCTGAGATCCCCTCCAGCTCTGAAGGATCCGGATCCTAGTACCCTTTCCCAGTTGGGGATGTCTCAAAGCTCACCCAAAGTGGCCTTAAGTAGGGATTTCAATATTTTCTCTCCCCTTCAAGCTCCAGGATATGGCATTAAGAGCCTGTTGAGGTCAAGGGGGTTGGGGAGGGAAAGACAGAAGGCAGAGAGGTGGCTGTACCTCCTAGCTGTGTGACCCTGAGCCTGTCACTTAACCCCCATTGCCTAGCCCTTGCCATTTTTTTTGCCTTGGAACCAATATTTAGTATTGATTCTAGACAGAATGGAAGGGTTTAAAAAAAAAAAGCCTGTGGGACCTGGCAGGTTCTGGGAAGTCAGTATAAAGATGTACTGCTATAAAGAGATGCAGAACTTAACTATTAGTGAACATTTAACACGCATAACCACTTCTTACAGGTACCTGATTTGCCGGCATTTTGGGCTCTGATGAGATTAGCTGTGGTACTTGGTTATGACAGATTGATTCACGAGCTGGCAGCCACTGGGCCTGCTCAGGCCCGCAGAAAAGAGAAAAACAATTCATGTTTAAGTCATGAAATGCTTGTGGTGCAAATGACAGATAAAGAGCAGGGAAATTTGGAGTTAATGCAGAGACTTCATCCAGGGCTGACCCTGACCTGCCCCGGCATATGGAGATCACAGGCTGCCGGCTGCCCTGGTGAGGTTTAATGCAGAATGGACTGGGCACTGGGATCCTTGGGTTCGAGTCCCAGCTTGGCTGCCCATGCCTTCTTAAGTGAGTTACTTGTTCTTGCAAAGTCTTAGTTTCTCCATTTGTCAAATAGGATTGCATCAGATGGTCCCTAGTGTCGGTTACAGCCCTGGTATTGCAGGATTCTAATAAAGAAGATATTAGGAATCAGATATTGGGTCATGAAATCATAGAATCAGAATTAGAAGGGGCCTGAGAGATCTTTTGCCCCAAGCCCCAAATTTTGTACAAGGAAAATCTGAAGGCTGGAGAAATCAAAGCTCTTAACCAAGGATATTAAGTGATAGACCCTGGATTAGAACTTGGGGCCAGGGAGCAGCTGGGTGGTTCAGTAGACTGAGAGCTAGACTTAGAGATGGGAGGTCCTGGATTCAAATTTGACCTCATACACTTTCTAGCTGGGTGATCCTGGGCAAGTCACTTAACCCTCATTGCCTAGTTCTTGCCTTAGAACCAGTATATAGTATTGATTATAAGATGAAAGATGAGGAAGGAAGGAAGGAAGGAAGGAAGGAAGGAAGGAAGGAAGGAAGGAAGGAAGGAAGGAAGGAAGGAAGGAAGGAAGGAAGGAAGGAAGGAAGGAAGGAAGGAAGGAAGAAGAAGAAAGAAAGAAAGAAAGAAAGAAAGAAAGAAAGAAAGAAAGAAAGAAAGAAAGAAAGAAAGAAAGAAAGAAAGAAAGAAAGAAAGAAAGAAAGAAAGAAAGAAAGAAAGAAAGAAAGAAAGAGAGAGAGAAAGAGAGAAAGAGAGAAAGAGAGAAAGAGAGAAAGAATAAACTTGGTTCCTGTAACTCTCAGTTATTTCTGCGTATACTGGATAGAGAATATCTTGAGCATTCCTTGGTTTAGTGGGACTTTTCAATGCTAATGCCAAATATGTTTTTGATCAGTAAGCCAGTTAAAGACCAAGCCTTTGTTAATCACCTACTTTGGGTCATCTATGTTATACATTCAAAAACAAAAGCAACCAAACAATCTCTGCCCTTCAGGACAAAGGACAGATCCAAACTAACAAGCACTAAGTGGGGGGGAAATAAAGCTTCAAAATTTGCCTTAGAGAAAGGCAAATTAAAGTAATTCTTAGGATCTATTTCACTCTCATCAGATGGACAAAACTGGAAAAAAATGTAAGTGACAAATGTTGGAGGGTTTGGGCAAAAATAAGGACAGTAAAGCAGCATCTGTGGAACTGTGAATTAGTTCAGCTATTTTGGAAGACAATTTATAACTACTTCCAAAGTCACTAAACTGTGCATGACCTTTCTTTACCCAAGGATCCTATACCCTGAAGAGATAAAAGAAAAATTAAAAAAGACACATGTGTACAAAACTATTTATAGCACCTCTTTTTGTTGTAGTGTCAAAGAATTAGAAACTAAGTGGATGATCATCAGTTAGGGAAAGGCTGAACAAATTAAGCTTCATGAATGTAATAAAATTCTATTGTAGCTAGAGAAATGATGAAGAGGAACTAAGAAGCTTCAGACAAAACCAAGAAGACTTATATGAACTGATTCAGCATAAAGTAAATACAGTCAAGAGAGCAATTCATATGACAACCCTGTAAAAACAAACAACTTTGAAAAAATTCAAGAATTCTTCAACAGCTATGATTCCAGAGGACTGATGATTCTATCTAATATCCTGAGAGAGAAGTTAGAAAATCAAAAGGAACAGATTAAGACATATTTTTAGACATGGTAAATGCAAGGATTTATTTTATTTGACTATGCATATTTATTACAAGGGTATTGATTTTCTTTTTAATTAGAGAGGTAAAAATGGGGGTGGAAATTTAATTTATGTTAATAAAAATTAAAAATGGTCACTGCCTTCAAGGGGCTTACATTAAAAAAAAAAAAACCTCTTATCTTCCACCTTAGAATCAAAACTATGCATTAGTTTTAAATCAAAAGAGTGGTTCCAAGGCAGAAGAGTGGTAAGGGCTAGGCAATGGGGGTTAAGTGACTTGTCCAGGGTCACACAGCTAGGAAGTGTCTGAGGTCTGATTAGAACCTAGGACCTACGGTCTCTGGGCCTGGCTCTCAATCCACTGAGCCGCCTTGCTGCCCCCAAAGGGCTTACATTCTATTGAAAATAGTTCGCATTTTCTGTGTTTCTCTTGAGTAGACTCTCCCTGGAACCATAATTTTACACTTTTTGTTCTGGATTTGTGATTTCATTCACATAAAGAATGTCTAGTAAGGAGCTCCTTCTACCCAGGCACATTTGTACCTACCCTACAACTGATAGTCTTAGAATTTCCTGGGGCACTGATAATTTGCCCAGGGTCACAGAATCTTGTCCTCTTGATTCTGAGGCTAGTTCTCTAAATAACATACCACATATTCCCTATGTGAAATCATAATACTTTGCCTTTTCGAAGCCATTCTATCTGATATGGACCATTATATTCATTTCTTTAAAAAAAATGTTTTCCTTACTTTGCCATCCTGGTGGCAAACCTTTGATGGTTTCCCATTGTTTATAAGATTAAGTTCAAGAACACTATATTTGAAGTATCCACCTCTACCACTCATTAACTCCTTAACCCCTGTGGGTTTTGGATTCTTAATTTGCAAAATGAATGGGTTGAACTAGAGGCATCCTTCCCACTCAAATCTGTTGCATTCAATTCTTAACCAGGCATTCAGAGCCATCCACCATCTGGCTCTAGCTTCCTAGGCAGCCTTTTACCTCTATTTTATGTACTCGTTACTTTCTTGATCATGGGACTCAACATTTCTCAACTACATCTTTGCTAATCCTGTTTCCCTCTCTTAGAATGTTCACATTTTTCTTGCTACATATCCAAATCCTATCTTTGTAACCACATCATTCAGCACAGTGCCTAGTGTGTAGCAACCACTTAATCAATGCTTGTTGACTGATCGACATCTTCCATGGGCCAGTTGATAACCCACCTCCTCCAGGAAGATCTTCCTTGACCTTTCCAACCTCATCAAACTCTCCTTAATTGATTTACTGTTGTATGTTTCTCAGAAGTCTTTCCAAACCTTTTCATCTCTTACCAAGCCTCACACAGCATCCATCACTTCATTTTCTCTTTTGAGGATCTCACCTTATACCCTACCAAAAAGCTTCTTCTTCTCTCGTCTTCATCTCTCAGAAATCTCAGTCCATTATCTCCTTTTTCACTTCAGTCTAAGATGTGACTCTTCTTGCCAAAACCCATCCATCTATATCTGCCCTGATTCCATCCCTTCCCATCTTCTCCAGAAGATTGCTGCTATCACCCTCTATCTGTCTCTCTCTATCTCCATCTCTGTCTGTCTGTCTCTGTTTTCTCCCTTCCTCCCTTCTTCTCTCCCTCTTTCTCTCTTTCAAGCTCCCCCCATCTATTGGCTCCTTCTCTTCTGCTTACAAGTACTCCCATATCTCCATCTTTCTTTAAAAAAAAACAGCTTATTGTTCTTATATATTCCCACTAGCTGTGATCCTTTTTTGTCGCTCCTTGTTGGTCAAGTTCATTAAGAAAGACATCTACACATCTTCTGACTCCCTTCAAAACCATCTGAGACTTCCAACCTCATCATTTAACTGAAACTGCTGTCTCCAAAACTGTCACTGATCCTATAATTGAAAAGGCTAATGAACTTTTCTCAGTCTTCATGCTTCCTCACCTCTCTGTAGTCTTTGACATTATTGATCACTTTCTCTTTCTCTGCCTGGACACTCTCCAGTTTTTCCTTGAGACTCTTCTTTTAGGGTTCTTCTCTTGCCTTTCTGACCAGGTCTTCTTAGTCTCCTTTGCTCATTCTTCATCTATATCGTTCCCTTTAGTCTTTTTTTTTATTTCAATACCTTCATCTTTTATTTGAAGAACTGAGATACAAAGGTGTTAAATATCTTACTTAAAGTTACACAGAAATAAGAACCAGAATATTTACCCATATTCTTTTACTCTCAATATTATATCCACTCAGTGTTTAATTTAAGAATAAATGTTAAATTCTGTTTAAATAATTCCACTAACACTTAAGGTGTTTCCAGGATACACATTGGACTCTCTAGAATTTCTATAACATGACTTCATTTCTTTTTTTAAAATTTTAAACATTATTTTATTTGGTCATTTCCAAACATTATTCACTGGAAACAAAGATCATTTTCTTTTCCTCCCCTCACTCCTTCCACCACCTTTCCCTCTCCCATAGCCGACGCATGATTCCACTGGTTATCACATGTGTTCTTGACTCAAACCCATTTCCCTGTTGTTGGAATTTGCATTATAGTGTTCATTTAGAGTCTCTCTGCAGTCATATCCCCTCAACCCCTGTAGTCAAGCAGTTGCTTTTCATTGGTGTTTTTACTCCCACAGTTTATCCTCTGCTTGTGGATAGTATTTTTTAGATCCCTGCAGATTGTTCAGGGACATTGCATTGCCACTAATGGAGAAGTCCATCACCTTCGATTGTACCACGGTGTATCAGTCTCTGTGTACAATGTTTTCCTGGTTCTGCTCCTTTTGCTCTGCATCACTTCCTGGAGGTTATTCCAGTCTCCATGGAATTCCTCTACTTTATTATTCCTTTTAGCACAATAGTATTCCATCACCAGGGGTGTATGGAGTGCTCAGGGAGGGGTAATATCTCTGGTATGGAGGGCTTGTCGTGCTCTTCTAGGGCAGCTCTCCAACCACTGACCCTCACCTGACACCCAGCTCTCACTTGTGGCTCCTAGTAGCTGCTAGCATGCGGCAGCGGCCACACCCCGGGCAACGGCTTCGACAGGCCGGCTAAACCTTGTGAGGGTAGCCATCGGGTCAACGTTGACCCCTGGTGAACTAGGGCTTTGCTCACCCAGCATGTGAAGACTACTTCAGCGGAACAGGCGGAAGAAACCAACAAGAAGGTTCAACGGCTGAGATGGTGATGCAGCAAGGCACTGTGGAGTGCTTAGGGCGTGATGGAGCACAAAAGACAACACGGCCATCCAATGCAGCTGAGGAAGTCTCCAGGTGTAACGACTTTTCGTGCCAATGGACCCAGGCTTCCAACGCTGAGAGAGTGGGACTGTCTCTGTGCATCGACTTTTCCACTTAAATCTTCATGCACAGGTGTCTTTGTGCACAAAAACGCACAAAGATAATCATCATCCTCGGTTCGAGAGACAACCAACAATTCCATCACCAACATATACCACAATTTGTTCAGCCATTCCCCAATTGATGGGCATCCCCTTGTTTTCCAATTTTTGGCCACCACAAAGAGTGCAGCTATGAATATTCTTGTACAAGTCTTTTTCCTTATTATCTCTTTGGGGTACAAACCCAGCAATGCTATAGCTGGATCAAAGGGCAGACAGTCTTTTATCACCCTTTGGGCATAGTTCCAAATTGCCCTCCAGAATGGCTGGATCAATTCACAACTCCACCAGCAATGAATTAGTGTCCCCACTTTGCCACATCCCCTCCAGCCTTCATTACTTTCCTTTACTGTCATGTTAGTCAATCTGCTAGGTGTGAGGTGATACCTCAGAGTTGTTTTGATTTGCATCTCTCTGATTATAAGAGATGTAGAGCACTTTTTCATGTGCTTATTAATAGTTTTGATTTCTTTGGCTGAGAACTGCCTGTTCATGTCCCTTGCCCATTTATCAATTGGAGAATGGCTTGGTTTTTTGTACAATTGATTTAGTTCTTTGTAAATTTGAGTAATTAAACCTTTGTCAGAGGTTTTTATGAAGATTGTTTCCCAATTTGTTGCTACCCTTCTGATTTTGGTTACATTGGTTTTGTTTGTACAAAACCTTTTTAATTTGATGTATTCCAGATTATTTATTTTGCATTTTGTAACTCTTTCTAAGTCTTGCTTGGTTTTGAAGTCTTTCCCTTCCCAAAGGTCTGACATGTATGCTATTCTGTTTTCGCCTAATTTTCTTATAGTTTCCTTCTTTATGTTCAAGTCATTCACCCATTTTGAATTTATCTTGGTGTAGGGTGTGAGGTGTTGATCTAAACCTAATCTTCCCCACACTGTCCTCCAATTTTCCCAGCAGTTTTTATGAAGTAGTGGATTTTTGTCCCAAAAGCTGGGATCTTTGGGTTTGTCATATACTGTCTTGCTGAGGTCCCTTGTCCCCAGTCTATTCCACTGATCCTCCTTTCTGTCTCTTAGCCAGTACCAGATTGTTTTGGTGACCGCTGCTTTATAATATAGTCTGAGATCTGGGACTGCAAGGCCCCCTTCCTTTGTATTTTTTTTTTCATTATTTCCCTGGATATCCTTGATCTTTTGTTCTTCCAAATGAACTTTGTTATGTTTTTTTCTAAATCAGTAAAAAAAAATTTTTGGAAGTTCCATGGGTATGGCACTAAATAGATAGATGAGTTTGGGTAGGATGGTCATTTTTATTATATTGGCTCGTCCTACCCATGAGCAGTTAATGTTCTTCCAATTGTTCAACTCTAGTTTTAGTTGTGTGGAAAGTGTTTTGTAGTTGTGTTCATATAGTTCCTGTGTTTATCTCGGGAGATAGATTCCTAAGTATTTTATTTTGTCTAAGGTAATTTTGAATGGGATTTCTCTTTCTAGTTCTTGCTGCTGAGCTGTGTTGGAATTATATAGAAATGCTGATGACTTATGTGGGTTTATTTTGTATCCTGCAACTTTGCTAAAGTTGTTGATTATTTCGATTAGCTTTTTGGTTGAATCTCTAGGATTCTTTAAGTAGACCATCATGTCATCTGCAAAGAGCGATAATTTGGTCTCCTCCTTGCCTATTTTAATGCCTTCAATTTCTTTTTCTTCTCTAATTGCTACTGCTAGTGTTTCTAATACAATATCAAATAATAGAGGTGATAATGGGCATCCTTGTTTCACTCCTGATCTTAATGGGAATGGATTTAGTTTATCCCCATTGCAGATGATATTAGTTGATGGTTTTAGATATATTCTGTTTATTATTTTTAGGAATGACCCTTCTATTCCTATGCTTTCTAGTGTTTTTAGTAGGAATGGGTGTTGTATTTTATCAAAGGCTTTTTCTGCATCTATTGAGGTAATCATGTGGTTCTTGTTGGTTTGCTTGTTGATGTGGTCAATTATGTGGATAGTTTTCCTAATATTGAACCAGCCCTGCATCCCTGGTATAAATCCTACTTGATCATGGTGGATGACCCTTCTGATCACTTGCTGGAGTCTTTTTGCTAGTATCCTATTTAAGATTTTTGCATCTATATTCATTAGGGAGATTGGTCTATAATTTTCTTTCTCTGTTTTTGGCCTGCCTGGCTTTGGAATTAATACCATGTTTGTGTCATAAAAGGAGTTTGGTAGAACTCCCTCTTTGCTTATTATGTCAAATAGTTTGTATAGTATTGGAGTTAGCTGTTCTTTGAATGTTTGATAGAATTCACTGCTGAATCCATCAGGCCCTGGGGATTTTTTCTTAGGAAGTTCTTTGATGGCCTGTTGGATTTCTTTTTCTGATATGGGATTATTTAAGAAAACTATTTCTTCTTCTGTTAGTCTAGGCAATTTATATTTTTGTAGATATTCATCCATATCACCTAGGTTGGTATATTTATTGCCATATAGTTGGGCAAAGTAGTTTTTAATGATTGCCTTAATTTCCTCTTCATTGGAGGTGAGATCCCCTTTTCATCCTTGATGCTGTTAATTTGCCTTTCTTCTTTCCTTTTTTTAATTAGATTGACCAGTACTTTGTCTATTTTGTCTGTTTTTTCAAAGTACCAGCTTCTAGTCTTGTTTATTAGCTCAATAGTTCTCACTTTTGATTTTATTAATTTCTCCCTTAATTTTTAGGATCTCTAGTTTGGTTTTCTTCTGGGGGTTTTTAATTTGTTCGTTCTCAAGTTTTTTGATTTGCATTTCCAATTCCTTGATCTCTGTCCTCCCTAATTTGTTAATATATGCACTTAGGGATATAAATTTTCCTCTAAGTACTGCCTTGGCTGTATCCCATAAGGTTTGAAAGGATGTCTTGCCGTTGTCATTTTCTTCAACGAAATTATTAATTGTTTCTATGATTTCTTCTCTAACTATCCGATTTTGAAGTATCATATTATTTAATTTCCAATTAATTTTTGATTTGGCTCTTCATGTACCCTTACCGATCAATATTTTTATTGCCTTGTGATCTGAAAAGGCTGCATTTATTATTTCTGCTTTTCTGCATTTGAGTGCCATGTTTCTGTGACCTCGTGTATGATCTATTTTTGTGAATGTGCCATGTGGTGCTGAAAAGAAGGTGTATTCCTTTTTGTCCCTATTTATTTTTCTCCATATGTCTATTAATTCTAATTTTTCTAAGATTTCATTCACCTCTTTTACCTCTTTCTTGTTTATTTTTTGGTTTGATTTATCTAAATTTGATAGTGGTTGTTTCAAGTCTCCCACTAATATGGTTTTACTGTCTATTTCCTCCTTCAATTCTCCTAGTTTCTCTATTAAAATTTTGGATGCTATACCATTTGGTACATACATGTTAATTAGTGATATTTCCTCATTGTCTATACTCCCTTTTAACAGAATATATTTACCTTCCCTATCCCTTTTGATCAGGTATATTTTTGCTTTGGCTTTGTCAGATATCATGATTGCAACTCCTGCCTTCTTTCTATCAGTTGAGGCCCAAAAGGTCTTACTCCAACCTTTAATTCTAACCTTGTGAGTGTCAACCCGCCTTATATGTGTTTCTTGAAGACAACAAATGGTAGGGTTTGGGGTTCTAATCCAATCTGCTATTTGTCTACGTTTTATGGGTGAGTTCATCCCATTCATGTTCAAAGTTATGATTGTCATTTGTGGATTCGCTGGCATTTTCATATCTTCCCCTTCTTTAGCTATCTCCTTTTGAACCAGTGATTTACTTTAGGTCAGTCTCCCTAGTCCCCTCCCTTGAGATGCTTCCCTTTCTATCCCCTCCCTTTTTATGCTCCCTTCCCCTCCCCCCTCTCCTTCCCTCCCTTTTTATACTCCCTTCCCCCACCCCCTCCTTAATTTTCCTTTCTTTCTTGCCCTATTGGATAAGATAGAATTCAGGATCCCACTGGATCTAGATGTTCTTCCCTCTCAGATTTGATTTTACTGAGAGTAAGGTTTAAGTAATTCCACTTCACGCTCTCTTCCTCTCCTTCTCATATGAGAGTTCTTCCCCTCCCCTTCCCATGTGTATCTTAATATGGGAAAGATTATTTTATTATGTCCCCCCCTATTTCTTGAAGTAAATCTTAGTGTTATCGACGGTTCCCCCCTCCCTTTTCCTTTCTTTGCCCCCACTTTCCCCAAATCTTCTTAATGCCCCAATATTTTCCTATGCATGGTTTTTCTAACTACTCTTATGATGCATACAATTTTTGAGAGTTACACAAAACATTTTCCCCACATATTAATATATATAATTTGATGTAAATGTAGTCCTTATAGAAGAGAGTTTGACTTAAAGAAAAAGATAAGATTTATCTCCTTTTCCCTTTCTTTCATATTTACCTTTTCATGTTTCTCTTGCTTTCTGTGCTTAGATATCAAATTTTCCACTAAGTTCTGGTCTTTTCTTAGCAAATGCTTGGAAATCTTCTATTTTGTTGAATGCCCATACTTTCCCCTGGAAGTATATAGTCAGTTTTGCTGGGTAGTTGATTCTTGGTTGGAGACCCAGCTCTCTTGCCTTTCTAAATATCATGTTCCATGCTTTGTGGTCTCTTAGTGTGTTAGCCGCTAAGTCATGTGTGATCCTTATGGGAGCCCCCCTATATCTGAAGCTCCTCTTCTTGGCTTCTTGTAGGATTTTCTCCTTTTCTTGGAAGCTCTTGAATTTGGCAATTACATTCCTAGGGGTTGTCTTTTGGGGATTTAGTATAGAGGGTGTTCTATGAACCCTTTCTATTTCTATTTTGCCCCCTTGCTCCAGAACGTGTGGGCAATTTTCTTTTATAATTTCCTGTAGAATAACATCGAGTTTATTGTTTATCTCTGGTTTTTTCTGGGATACCGATAATTTGGAGGTTGTTTCTTCTTCCTGTGTTTTCCAAGTCTGTGACCTTTTCAGTGAGATATTTTATGTTTTCTTCTAATTCATTAATTTTTTGGCTTTGCTTTATTGATTCTTGCTGTTTTATGATCTCACTTTCTTCGAGTTGCTTAATTCTGGTCGTTAGGGACTGGTTTTGCTTTTCAGCTTTGTCTGCCCCTCTATTGGATGCTTCGAGCTCTTTTTCCAATTGAGCAGTCTTATCTGTCGGACTGCTGATCTCTTTCTCCCATTTTTCTTTCCCAGTTTCCATCTTTTGGGTAAGTTCCAGTTTGAGATCTTCCAGAGCTTGTTGATAGTTTCCATTTTGGGAGGCATGTTCTGATTTTTTTGGGATTTCATCCTCATTCTCTTCTTTTCCTTGGGTACTTCCACCATAAAAGTTTTTAAATAGTCACCTTTTCCCCTTTCTTCCTGGAGGCTTGATTTTGGGCCATGTGAGCCATCCCTTTGGTGGTTTTATTCCCCTTTCCTTTTTGGTCTGGGGTCTGGGTGATATGGGCGGGTTTTCTGTGAATTTAGGTTGCCTCAGACTAGTTCTTCCCAGCCTCCAAGGTTTCTTAGAGCGCTGGGCCCCTGATCACAGCCAAAGTGCCCAGGTGTTCAGCTCCGCCCAGATAATCAGCACGTGGTCCACCCCTGGTGTTTAGCTCCGCCCAGATGCTCAGTGCAACTGGCCCTGAGTACAGCTCCCTGGGCCCCCTGTGCTCAGCGCAGGATTCTCCCGTGAAACCGCCCTGAGATGATTTTTCCTGGCAGTCCCCAGATCCCAAGGACCCTGGAGTGCCCCCCCAGACAGAGACGTTCCCCACTCACTCACTGTCCCAGTGAGCACTCTGGTAGCTCACTCTGGTTTGGTGGGGGAGGTGGGGGGGGGAAGGGCGGCTCAGTTCACGTTTCTGTGCAAGCTTTCCTCCTTCTTATTATAGTGTGGAAATGTTCAAACCCCACGTACCTTCACCTCTGTGGGGTACTGGGGAGTATTGGGGAGTCCTTCTGTTCCTCCAAAGGTGATTTTTATGCTCCTTTGATGTAGTCTATTTTGTTCGGTGCTGGGGAGAGGAAGCATGTGGAGTCTAGATTGCAGCCATGATTACCCAGAAGTCTCATTCCCTTTAGTCTTAAGTGTTCCCCAAGGTTCTGCCCTCAGTCCTCTTCTCTTTTCCCTCTATATTATCTCACTTGGTGATCTCATCAACCCCCACAGCTTCAAGACTCATCTCTATGTATATGATTTCAAGGTCTTTCTATTAGCCCTAGTATCTCTTCTTCACTACAATCCCACATCACCTCATCATCTACTTTGATGCTCCATAGGCATCTCAAACTCAATCTATCCCAAGCTGAACTCATTATCTCTCTTCCCAAACCTTTCCCCCTTACAAACCTCCCTATTACTGTTGAGGGTACTACCTTCCTGCCATTCTCCCAAGTACACCAATTTGGTGTCAGTCTTCTTATGTAGCCAAATTTTGTCATTTCTACCATCACATCTCTTGTATCGATCCCCTTTACTCCACTCCCACAATCACTAATCTACTTCAGAGTTTCCTAATTGGTCTGACCCTTCAGTAAATAAGAGCTTTACTCCTTAAAGATTACATAGAATATTGTTTGTGCCTTTGATGCAATAGCCATATAAGATTGATATCTTAGTCACCAACTAGACTGTGGGTTTCATGAAGATAGGGAGTATTTTACACCAAAACTTTGCATCACTCCTAGAGCCTGCCATAGTGACAAAGCAAATAAATAATAGTTGCTAACTCAGTTTGGTATTTGTTTTGATAGAACTTTTTGAGAGAATTCCATCTCCCACATCTATACCTTTTCTTAAACAGTCCTTCCTCACTGGAATGCTCTCCCTCTCCCTTCTATCTCTGTCTCATGGAACCCCCCAGCTCCCTTCAAGGTTTGTGCCACCTCCTACAAGAAACCCTTCTGGATTTCCCCCTCTTCATTCTTAATGCTCCCTCTGGCTTGGGTTCTATTTTCTATTTATTTACCTTTGTTGCTTCTCCTGACCCCTTCCCTCAGAATCTAAAATCCTTGAGGGCAGGAATTTCATTTTTGTCTTTGGGTCACCAGCAACCAGAACAGTCTAGATATGTACTGAATGTTTGCTAAATCAAATCAAAGAGCAGTGAGAGACAGAATGCAAGTGTATCTTTCCTCAGTAGCTACCTGTGAATTTGTTTTATCCAGGCAGACCAGAATGAGAGAAAGAGGTCAGGAAACTGATGGGACTTCCCGAAGCTAGAACCATAGAAATTTCTAGGAGACTTAGTCCAAGATATTGAGGATCCTCAAGAAGAGTCATGTGGTGCAAATCAAAAAAGGTGAAACACATAAAACATGTTCCTGATCTTGAAAGATCCCCACGTTGGAGTGAGAGTTGGGTTTTGATCCTAGTTCTCTTTGTGACCCTCGACCAGCGACTTCCTCTCTCTCTCCAGGTTTCATTTTTCCCATATGAAAAAGTGGAGATGATAATTTCTTCTGTATTTCACAAGCTTGTGCTGATGAATCTGCTCTGAAAAACTGTACAACACCGAAAACAGCAGATTCATAGGCTCCAAACTTGGAAGGGATCTTTGTGATTATAGAATCCATCTAATCCATTCATTTTACTGATTGGGGAAAGGAAAAACCAGAGAGGTTATGTGATTAGCCAAGTGCCAACCAGTATTTGGGCTGGGATTCAAACATGGATCCTCTGACCCCAGATCTAGTATTCATCCTATTCTACCAAAATGAAAAGTGATCTAGTGCTCTCAGGAGAGATTCATAACCCTAATACTCTGATAAAACCAATCTATATCATGAGGATGTTGAGAACTGATAGCAGTCTCTAGCTTATTCTTCATCCAGGTAGTCTGTTTCCAGAGATCAGGACAAAGGAATAGAGTCCACAAAAAGTCCCTTCTAGCTTTAAATTTTAAGATGCTGTGGTTGGGTCTGTCTCTGTCTCTTCTAGCTGGGCAACGACAGGCAAGTGATTGTCTATCTATGAGTCTTTTATTTCTCATCTGTGTCTTGATACTTCCATAGATCTGCAATCTCTTTGATGTTGTGGGGTGGCATACCCTCCATTTGCGCAGATCACAACCATCTGTGCAATCTTCATCCATGTCCTTCACAGAGAATCTACCTCATATACTTCATCTTCCTATAAGTCTTATTGCAATCTGGAGATGCCAGAGAAGCTCTGAAGCTGTCAACTTTCTATCTCTTGCATTTCCTACCTTCTACAGGAAGCCTATGCTGATTCCCATCTTCTTAGTTGCTAGTGTTCTCCTCCTTTAGATTATATTTCTTTTGTTCAATTATGTTGAATTATATCAAAATTTCCATGTACATAGATAATTGATTTCCTTCTAATAGAATATAAACTCATTGAGGGTAGAACCTATTTTATTTTTGTCCTTGTATACCCAATACCTAGAAGGGTCCCTAATTCATAGCACGTCCTTAATGGATGCTTGTTGATAGATTACCTTTTTAGAAGGGATTAGTGCTTCAATGAGGGGTTGGGTTGGTCTGAATGGTGGTTGTCAAACCTTTTGGTTTCAGGACCCCTTTATTGAAGACTCCTAAGAGTTTTTGTACATATGTGTTATATCTGTCTGTATTTGCTGTGTTCGAAATTAAAACTGATAAAATTTACAAATATTTAAGCATCTTAATATAACAATAATAAACTCATAGCATGTGAACATAAAAAATATTTGGAAAGTAATTATATCTTCCAAAAAAAACAATTTGGTGAATAGAGGCATTGTTTTACATATTTTTGCAAATCTCCCCCATTTCTGATTCAATAGCAGATAGTTGGATCCTTCTATCAGCTTCTGTATTCATCTGTCATGATATATTGTTTAAGTGGAAGTTGGTGAAGAAAATTTGACCAAACCCAGATATGTAGTAGGAAAAGGGAAGAGAATTTTAGTAGGCAAATACCATCTTATTGTTGTAAAAATAGTTTTTACCTTTGGGACCCCTTGAAAGAACATCAGGGTCCCCCAGTGGTCCACAGACCACACTTTGAGAACTGCAGCTCCATGATGAGGACCAGGGTCCATGCTTAGCACAGAGCAGAAATCAATACTGAATGGAGAGTGAGGAGATACCCCCTGGATTTGGAGTTAGAAACCTGAGTTTGACACTCAGCTCGACAATATAGAGCTTTGTGACATTGGAATAGCTACTAGTCCTTTCTGATGCTCAAACTGGGAGGTCCTTAGAACACAGAATATAAAACATCAGAAATGGGAGAAATCTTAGAACAAAGACTATAGAATGTCCAAGGTTTTGGGTGGGGTGGGAGGTGGGCATAGACCATGGAACCTAGATTTCTGGGACTAAGAAGGACCTTGGAACACATGGTATAGAATATCAGAGTTGGGAGAGAATTTAGAACACAGACTATATATAGAATGTCAGGGTTGGGGAAAGGACAGTGTCATGGACCTTAGAAAGTTAGAGGAGCATGGACTTGGTACTGGAAAAGACCTTGGTAAGTGTCTCATCTAACCACATTATTTTACAACTACAAAAATTGAATTTTAGAGAGGTTTAAGTGACCCATCCAAGGCCATTCTGACTTGCCTGGGTTCTCTCCAAAGCCAGCACTTTTTTGACTGCCCAAAGTTAGAATCTCTCTCTCTCTCTCTCTCTTTTTAAAACCATTATTTTTCTGTCTTAGTAAGAACTTTAAGACAAAAGGATAAGAAAGAACGCCATCCACATCCAGAGAAAGAACTGTGAGAGTAGAAATGCAGAAGAAAAAAAATGGGATCGATCATGTGGTTGAATGGGGAATATGATTGGTTATGTTGACTCTAAGTGGTCACTCTATTGCAAATATGAATAATATGGAAATAAGTGTTGTACAATGGTACATGTATAACCCAGTAGAATTACTTGTCAGCTCTGGGAGGTAGAAAGGAAGGGAAGGGAGGAATCATGAATCATGTATCCATGGAAAAATATTCTAAGTTAATAAATTATATTATTATAAATTAATAAATTATATTTATAAACTATATTTAATTAATTTATTATAATTTATATTAATAAATTTTATTCTATATTATTCTAAATAAATAATTAATTGATTGGTTAATACATTTTTAAAAGACAGAAGGGCAAGCAAGGGGGTAGGCAAACAGGGCTAAATGATTTGTCCAGGGTCACACAGCTAGGAAGTATCTGAGGTCAGGTTTGAACCCAGGTCCTCCTGTCTCCAGACAAAGTGCTGAAGTGTCCAAGGTGCCCTATCTACTGGGCCACCTGGCTGCCTCTTGGAATATCTCTCAAAGAATAGACCAAAGAATGTTAGAACTGGGAAGGAAATTAGAGCATCTACATTTTAAAGTTGGAGGGGTTTTTAGTGCCTAGAATGTAGACTAGAAGGAATCTTAGAGATCATATAATCCAGCCCCTTCTTTTTTACAGTTGGGGAAACTGAGACCAGAGAAGAGAAATGACTTGCTATAGGTTACAGCTAGGAAGTATCAAAGTGGAGGTGTGAATCCAAGTCTCCTGACTACCAGTTTAGGATGATTCATACCCATTGCCCTGCCCTACCTCCCTTTCCTCACCAAGGTTTGCCCTGGTGCTTGGTTCAACCCAGGCTTTAGAGAAATCTCATTTCATTAGTAGAAGAAGGGATGACGACCCAACTTGAGCTACAAATCATTTCTGTCCAGCCATCAGAAAAATGTCAGTACCAGTCCTTGGTACTTTTTTCCTGGTTTTTTTTTCCCTTCAGTATCTCAGTTATGGCCCTGTGATTTTTCACTGGTAAATGGAACTACCAAGAACTTACTCTATGTTACTACGGCCTCTCCTGTAATAACTTTAAATCCCATTATGATCATCTCATTTTACAACAAGCTTTGGTCCTGGGATCAATATATCAAGAGAATGGAGTGCCAATTACCAGCCTTGGACAGAAAGATTTCAGGAGGAGCAGCAGTCGAGGAGGCAACCTCAAACGGAGCAGGGAGAGGCTAGTTAAGGCCCGAGGGAGACCCGAGCCCACAGAGTCCTGAGGGACGCTCTGCTGGAAATCCAATTTGCTTGACATCTCCCTGGCCTCTCAGGTGGAATGAGACCCATAAGGCAGAGGCAGGAAAGCCCAGAGGGAGAAAAAGCCAACTAGGGTAAAATCAGCAACCAAATATAGCCTGTTTGGGAATGGGAACGATCAAGAATAAATACATTTAAATGGTATTTTCAGGTCCTTAAAATTCTTAGTATTGAAGCAGAACAGAAGGAATACTTATTTAGTCAGAAGGAGGGATTTAAGTACTGGCTGAGTCACTAAATAGCTGTGTGACCAAGGGCTTATGAGAGCCTCAGTTTCCTTATCAATAAAATTATTATCCTAGAAATCTCCTATATGGAGTGGTGAGGATCAGCTGAGAGAATCTATATGAAATACTCTGTAAACCTTTCGACCCTTTAGAAATGTCAGATTTGAGGGAGGGAAAAGGTATAGATTTGGGTCTGTATTTTCACTGGTGTGGAGTTATTCCAGTGCAAAAGCTCCCTTCACCAATGCAGATAGACAACTGATACATAACCTATAATTGTAGAGAGTTCCCTGGCATAATTACTTTGATCCATTTGATATAAATATTGAAATAAAATTATTTTTCAATATCAATGATATTGCTAATATTTCTAGGCTAATAGTCTGTATTTCTATAGTGCTCCAGAGTTTACAAAGTACTTTCTTCTTCACATACTTCCCCAAGAATTCGTCAATGTGAGCATTATTACCTCTACTGTCCAGATGAGTTTGTCAATGAGGGGAAATGACTTTCTCAAAGTCACACAGCTCAAGGTAGGTGTCAGGGCACTTGGGGGAGTGCTCTATAAATAGAAATTACTATTTCCCACTGTTTTGGCTAGATGCAAACTCCAGAGGAGATTCCTATGTTGCCAGGGTCATTTGGCTCTACAACCTCTACAATTCTTTCCAGTTCTGAGTTCCTGGAGGCAGAGAGTCTAGGTAACAAGTTGAAGAGTCATTTCAGCCATATCTGACTCTTCATGAACTCTTAGAAAGTTTTCAAGGCAAAGATACTGCAGTGGTTGTCCATTTCCTTCTCCAGCTCATTTTACAGATGAAGAAACTGAGGCAAGCAGGGCTAAGTGACTTGCTCAGGTTTATCCAGCAGGACTTGAATCCAAATCTTCTATGTCGGTTAGGGTAATTGGGAGGAAGCTTTTTCATAATAAGTACATTAATTGATCGTATCGAAAGCGAGGATATGATGCTCGTACTCATAGGAAGGCTGATGTTAATAATATTGTTTTGAGTATGAAGCTAATGGTGCAGGTATAGGTGCCACTAACCGTGCCACTAGCTGTTCTATGTAAAGGTATGTTAATTCCATTATGTTATAAGAAATGACATAACATGAGGAATTCAGAAAACTATGGGAAGATTTATACAAACTGATGAAGACCAGAGTAATCAGAAAATATAGAAAACAATATATATAGTGGCTGAGATAATATAAAGGAAAATTAGACCAAGAGACTTCCAAATGGATATCAAATGCATGACTAATTGCAGTCCCCCAAAAGAGGTGATAAAGCACCCCTTCTTTCCTTTGATGGAGAGGTGAGGGACTATGGGGGAAGACTTATATACATTTTCAAATATGGTCATTTTGTCATTCAGTTTCACTTAAATTTTTTTCTTTGTTACAAGGGAAAGATACTGGGAAATAACAGTGGTTAAAATAAACCAAAAGGCATCAATAAAACTATAAAAACAAACAATAATTCTTGATTGAATGAATGATCCAGAAACATACTCTAGAATATTCATATCTTGGGTGAGGAACTATTGAATTAATCATTGAATATTTTAATAAGTAGCATTTGTATAGCACTTTAAGATTTGCAAAACATTTACAAATATTATCTAATTTTATATTTACAACTCTGGGAAGTAGGTGTCATTGTTATCCCCATTTTACACATGAGGAAACTGAGGCAGAAAAATGTAACTTGCCCAGAGTTGCACAGCTAGATGTTTGAGGCAGGATTTGAACTCAGATCTTCCCAACCCAAGGGTCAGTGCTCTATGCTCTGGATCACCTAGTTGCCTCTAATGCTTATAGTTTATTAAGTTCTTACTATGTGCCAGACCCTGTGACTCTCTACTGACCAATTACTCAGTTTCATTTGGTCAGAATTTCGAACCATTGTGCCCTAGGACATTTTTGCTTTCCACTTGATTTAATAGCCATTTTCATGCCTGCAGCCTTCCATCGGGCTTTCTTGTCTGGGTAATGTAAGTGCAGAAGCAAGAGGAGCACATTCGTCCCAGGCAGGTCACTAGTGACTGGTTTTATAAATTTGTATGTAGAAGATGTGACCAAGAAGAGGCTGGTCAGCTCAGCCAGAGGAAAGGAGGAGACTTTTGTTCTGTCTTTGGGCATCTCTCCTTAGCTGTGGTTTGGAGGGATGGTCTTTGGCCAGTATTTCACAACTGGCTCTCTGGTATACCCTTTTGAGTTCAACTTTCATTTGTAACATTTTCTTTACTATTTTCTTAAGTCTAGACATTCAACAAGACAATTTAATCAAGGCTTGTTTCATGGCACTTGCAGATTTCTGAGACATAAATGCTCACAATGAAAATTTAATCATTGACTCAAGGGATCTAATCTAAGCCCTGATGGACTGATTCCAGCACATTTCTGAGTCTTTCTTTGGAAGATCCTGAGCATCTGGTCCAATGAGTTCACTAGGAACTGAGAGATGAGGACATCAAAGTCACCTGTGTGGCACACTCAGGGAAGCTTAAGTTTCCTGAAGTACCCAATTTCTCTTCAATATAACTCTGCCAACCATAATTGGTGTGGGTTTTTTTAGTACTCGTGTATTTAATTTTGTGCATTTAAAAACATTCTGAGAAGGGGTTCATAGATTTCACCAGATAGCCAAAGGGGTCCATAACTCATACACAGATTAATTAAATAATTAATTGATTGATTAAAATAAACAAATTAAGAAGTCCTTATTTGGTCCAATCCCTTGTTACAAATGAAAAGATATGACTTGGTCAAAGTCACACAGTAAGTTACTGACAAGGCTGGGGGTCTTGACACCAAATCTCGCTCTTCTTCCGTAGGTTCTCTCTGAGCTGGAAAAGACTTTTGAGTCATTTATTCAGCCCAACTCAGATAGAAATTAAGGTCTAGACAGAAAAAGTGATGACCTCTAGCTCATTCAGAAGGATGAGCAGTAGAGTTGGATTGAAACTCAAGACTTCCAAGAGCCACCATGTTTTCCATTAGGCTATGCTGAAGCAAGTGACTGGGTGTCAGTCCACCATTGGGAGCCTGGAGATACCAATCTATGCTCTCTGTTTTATTCTTGGTTTTTTGGATGACCCTTTCTCTTTGCCACAAGTTTCATATAAACAGCTTGTGTTCAACAGCAACACCAGAGCCAATTCTTGGCCATAATGAGAAGGTTTGAAATGTCTCCAAATGCCATTAAATGCTTATCTTCTCCCATTTCTGAGATGCTGCAAAAACCATGCCTTCAGAGTGTCTTGTTAGTGTATGTGGAGAAATGGATCAAAATAATCTAATCAGGCATCTGTCCATATCTAATATCCACGCAGGGAGTCTTCACTTTGGTTTCCAATTACACATTCTCAGCCTCCTAATGCTTAAAGAGCTAGGGGTCCTTAATAGTCGTCTGCCCGGGATGTGGTCTCCGCAGCACTCAGCCCAGCCAGCACCCGCTGGCTGTCAGAGGGCAGACTGGGTAAATGGATGATTTAGCCCCCATTTTAATACAATATACACCGTGTATGTATTTCCCAGGTGGTCTAGGGATGGTTCCCAATGACCTGTGAATGTTAAATTAAACTGAGCGATTTGGCTTTGTCCCGGCATAATTCCACAAAGCACGAAGCCATTTTTTTACCGCAGCATGGGGCCAATGCTGAATCCTGTGCCAGGCCAGGCAGAAAAAGACAGGCCCCAGGAAAAAGGTGATTGCTGCTTGGGCTCAAAAGAGAGCATGCCTAGAAAGTCATATTGAGCCTTTGGGACATTTCATTCCCAAGGAGGCGGGTCTCTTCGCTATGGGTGGCAAAGAGTATGGGATTTGGAGTCAAAAGACTTGGGTTGTAATCCTGGGTCTTGGCAATTAGTAATTGTGTGACACTGTTAAATCTGCACTCCTCTCTGCCTTGGTTTACCCATCTGTAAAATCAAAAGGTTAGTAGAGACTAGGTTCTGTTCTAATTTGAAATCTTGGGATAAAATGATCTTGGGCAAGTCCTTTTCTCCTCTTTGGGTCTCAGTTTCCCCTTCCCTATAAGTTACTTAAATTTAACAAATATTAATCAAGCTCATTCTGTGTTCAAAGCCTTTGCTTGATCCCAGTAATACACAGATAGATATAAAACAAACTCTGCCCTTAAGGAGCTTATAACCCAAGTAAGAGGTACCAGTAAACGTATGTTATAAAGGAAGGAAGGAAAAGGCATTTCTAAAGTGATTGCTATGTGATTAGCACAAGGGAGACAAATAGGAAAAATTGTTTTTGTTTTTCAGTCCTGTAGTGATGTCTGACTCCTTGTGACTTCATGGAGTACTCCAGGTCTTTCTATTGATTCCATGGCACTATCTCTCCATCTCATTCCCTTCTCTTTTTGCCTTCAATATTTCCCAACATCAGGGTCTTTTCCCATGAGTCCTGTCTTCTCATTATGTGGCCAGAGTATTTAAGCTTCAGCTTCAGTATTTGACCTTCCAGTGAATTGTCTGAATTAATTTCTTTAGGTATTGAATGATTCGATCTCCTTGCTGTCCAAGGGACTCTCGAAAGTCTTCTCTAGTACCACGTTTTGAAAGCATTAATGCTGTGGCACTTAGTTTTCTTTATGGTTTAGCTCTCCCAGCCATACATTGCCCTTTGAAAAACCATAGCTTTGACTATACAGATCTTTGCTGGCAAGGAGATTCCTCTGCTTTTTAATATACTGTCCAAATTTGCCATGGTTTTCCTTCTGGGAATAAAAGGTCTTTTAATTGAATGGCTGCAGACTGGGAAAAGCTAGACATTCCCTGCTCTCAAGTACTCAGAATTCTAACTGGAGGAGACAACTGAAAGAAAGTTGAGAATGTGACAAGGGTGAAGAAAATCTAATGTGACAGAGATGGTCTTCAGAGGGACCCTCTAGAGGAAGTGATAGCTGACCTGGGCCTTGAGAAAAGGGAGAAACCTCAGTGGAAATGGGGAAAGGGAAGTAGCTTCTTCTTGTTAGGTATTTAGCAGACTGGACCCAGATCAGAATGTCTAGGTATGATCCCCAGCTTCTACAATGTACTTCTATTACACATTCCCAGGAGTCTCCAGGAAGCCAAGTCTCTACCATATCTCATGAGGAATTTGTATCAGCCAAACACACCAAAGCTCTCTGCTCATATGCCAGTCCCCTGTTCCAAAGTCCCTTTTAACTCTGGCATCCTGTGTTCTAAGGCCCTTTTAGTTCTGCCATTTTGTGTTCTCATAGCCCTTCCAGCTTTGACAGTCTACGTTCCATCATCCTTGATAGCTTTGACAATTCTATGTTCCATGGAACCTGATAGCTCTGATATTCTATGTTCCCAGGTCCCTTCTAGTTCTGATGTTCTATGTTCCATCATCCTTGAAAGCTCTGACAATTCTATGCTCCATGGTCCCTGATAGTTCTGACATTTTGTGTTCTAATAGCTCTTCCAGCTTTGACAGTCTATGTTCCATCATCCTTGAAAGCGCTGACAATTCTATGTTCTGTGGTCCCTGATAGCTGTGACATTCTGTGTTCTGAGGCCCTTTTTGCTCTGATATTCTATGTTCTAAGGTCCCTTCTAGCGCTCATGTTCTGTGTTCCATCGTCCTTGATAGTTCTCACAATTTTATGTTCCATGGTCTCTGGTAGCTCTGACATTCTGTGTTCTAATGGCACTTTCAGTTCCGAAATCCAGTGTTCCAATGGCTTTTCCATCTCTGCCATTCTGTGTACTAAGGCCCCTTCCAGTTCTGCCATTTTATGCTCTAAGGTCCCTTTCATCTCTGATGCTCTGTGTTCTATAGTCCCTCCCACCTCTGATATTTTAAATATACTTAGGTCTCTTCCAGATCTGATATTTGTTGTTCTGTGACTTGTACACCTTACTATTTCTTCATCAGACAGTAAGGACAGGAGCACTTCTACACTATCTTCTTTTTTTCCTTGCTTCTTTTTTCAGTCATAAGAGCACCCCCCTTCATCCTCACCCTCTCCACACATTTCCCTGCATTCATCAAGTCTGTATTTATCATCTTAATTAGGAAAGGTGGGCTCTCTGCCACCAGGGCTCAGGGCAACCTCACAAACTGAGTGGGACTGTCTATTATTGAAGAGTTACCCAAGGTCAGTAAATGGGATCATTTAAAGACAAATGGCATATAGATGAAATTTGTTGATGTTCTGCCTGTCTTCCTAACACTGGTGTTGTGTTCCCATGCAGTCTGACAGAGTTCAATTCCTACACCCTTTCCCAGAAAGGGCAAAGCTTAACATAAACTATGGCATGTTTATCTTTGATTCCCCAGCACCTACCACATTACCTTTTTGCAAATTATAGGAGCTCAGTGCTTGTTGAATTGAAATTATTTATAAACATTTATTAAGCACATACCTTGTACCAGATACTGCCCTAGGTACTGGGGACACGAAGGTATAAATGGAGAGGAGGAAAAGAAAGGAGAGGGGAGGAGAGGGGAGGAGAGGGGAGGAGAGGAGAGGAGAGGAGGGGAAAGGAAGGAGAGGAAAGAGGGGAGGGGAGGAGAGGAGAGGAGAGGAGAGGAGAGGAGAGGAGAGGAGAGGAGAGGAGAGGAGAGGAGAGGAGAGGAGAGGAGAGGAGAGGAGAGGAGAGGAGAGGAGAGGAGAGGAGAGGAGAGGAGAGGAGAGGAGAGGAGAGGAGAGGAGAGGAGAGGAGAGGAGAGGAGAGGAGAGGAGAGGAGAGGAGAGGAGAGGAGAGGAGAGGAGAGGAGAGGAGAGGAGAGGAGAGGAGAGGAGAGGAGAGGAGAGGAGAGGAGAGGAGAGGAGAGGAGAGGAGAGGAGAGGAGAGGAGAGGAGAGGAGAGGAGAGAAAACAAAATAAAACCTTGGGGATGACTTGCAGTTAAGGGAATTGATATAGATGATGAACCAGCTAAGGAGACTGATATAATATGGCCAGACAGGTAGGAGTTAAATAGGGGAGTAGTGTCACAAAAGCCCATAGGAAAAGAGAATATCCAAGAAACAAGAATGTCAGCAATGTTAAATATAAAATAGAGGTTGAGAAGGTTTCAGACAGAAAATACCATCAAATATGGCAATTATGAGATAATTGGAAATTCTAAAGAGAACAGTTTTCATTGAATGGTGAGGTTGGAAGCTAGATTCCAAAGAGATGATGAGTGAGAAGAGAAGTGATAGTAGCAAGTTTAGAAAGTTTTTTTTTCAAGGAGTTTGGCTAAGAAATGGAGAATAAATATTGGATGATACCTTGGGGGGTTGGTTGGGTCTACAGAAGGTGTTTTTTAAGGATCTGGGAAACAACATATTTGAAATCAGAAAGCAATAAACCAGTCGATAGGAAGAGGTTGAAGATTTTGAGGAGGGCATTGACTGAGAATAATTTCTATTAGAGAAGGGTGAATGTTGTAGGGTCAAGTACACATATAGAAGAGTTGGCATTGGCTTCTAAAAGAGTCAGAGTCAGAGAGTGGGGAAAAGAAAGAGAGAGTAGAAGATGTTGGGAGATTTTGAGATGAAGAGAATTGGAAAAGAGTGAACTTAGGTAAAATGGATTCAGTTTTCTCAATAAGGTCAAATCCATTTCCCCTTCAGACACTTGGAGACAACTATCCCTTTCCCTTAAATCTTTTCTTCAGTTTAAACATACCCTCAGACCCCCCAAGTTGATCATCATCATCATGTGGCACAGTCTCGAGTCATACATGAGATAATAGGTTCATAGATCTGGAACTAGAAGGTACTGCCTAAAATCTAGTACAACCTTCCCTAAATTGATAGTGATAAAAGTGAGTTCCCAAAGAAACTGAATGACTTGCCCAGAGTCTCATGAGTAGTGAACAGAAAATTATGACCTGAACTCCAATCTTCTGGCTTCATAGCAAATGATTTTTCTAGTGTACCTCACTATTTCCTCTTGCTATCTTAATGGCAACCTAGCAAAGCTTGTCAATCCTTTCCCAGAATAGTGTTTTTAAATCCATAAAATAAAAAATACATAAGATAATGAAGGAAACTGATTATGCTAAAATACAATTAACATATTTTGAAAAATAAATTTCCAGGTTCCCTACTAAAATTCCCAGATAGAATTATGTTGATTTGTTATTGTCCCTCCTAAAATATGGCACCACTGAAAAAATGTAGGATTTGGATTCAGGGGAGGTGAGTTTCATTTCTATTTATGCTACTGACTACCTGTGTGATTTGGAGGAAAGACCCCTGACTTTGCTAAGCCTCTACTTCCCTAGTTCTAAAATCAGGTTGACTCAGGGTCCTTCCAGGAATTGTAGTCTACCATCTGAAAGCCACTATCCCTCTATGGTTCCCCACTGCCTAATTTGCTCATCAACAAATTGATTTTATTAAGGTAGGATCTTGTAGCTATTTGATGAAAATATCCACCTGCCAACAAACCTGCAAGCCTCCCAAGATGTGGGATGAAGAACCCAACTCAGCCTTCCTTTTCTACTCCCTCCCACCCTCTGTCCCTCCAACTGTCTCCTCCCCAGGCTGGTTTTTTTTGTTATCAGGCTGCCATCATCACTGATTTGGAAGTGTAGAAAATAGTATTATAAGGGAACAGATGCGAACAAAAGGGGTGAAATTGAATGTATTAGTATTCAGTGGCCTCTCTTTGATTACCTCTGACTGGAAAATGTTTGGAAACCACCAGGGTCCCCTCAAGTGTTATGATTTGGTAAATTCAGCCCTCGTGAGCTGGGACCCAGGCTCCCTTATTGAAATTGAATTGATATTTTGTAAACTTCATTTGTGAATAATGTGATCTGACAGGGACAAATGTGACGGAGAATTGTTTTCAAACCTCCTCCAAATGAAACTTATTATTGGGTAAATACGGATTTCTTTGTCTCTTTCCTCTCCCTTTCTCTCTATCCTGGTGTCTTCATGGCCTGAATATGTATCAACTTTTCCGAGGTAATTGAATTGATGCAATCATGTGTGGGCACGAGAATAAATTCCCGATTCCGGGGAGAGATTGGAAAAGAAAGAGAGGGAGTGTGGGGTGGTGGCTGTTGATGTCTCCTCCAGCCTAGGGCCTGGTAGGTCAGGCCACTATCTCAGCTTGGGAGATGGGCGGAAGCTCTTCCTTGATTACCAGGCTGGGGCCATTCCCTGGCTCAATAAGAGGCCCCTGCTATAATGCCAGTTTCCAATTTTGCTGGCCGGCAGCAGGCCTCAGATGTCTTACATATTCATTTCCCTTTGCAGAAAATTTGCCGGGCTTTAGCTCAAATTCAGTTAGCGGGATTGATGAAAGTGGCGAGAGGAGACGACGGATACTGATTCTGCCTTTTCACCTTTGATTAGTTCAACCGGTGAATTATTCCTGCCCTGTCAGAGCACCATTAAGGAAGCTAGGGCCAAGGTTGCAAGTTCACACTTTCTGATGTCACGGAGACAAAATAGGTTGAGCTGTGATTGGTCTGACAGAGACCTAGGATTATTTCAATGCTGGGTGGCATTATTCTAACAGGTCAAACCTATGCAAACAGAGAGAGAGAGAAGGAGACAGAGGGGTGGGGGGGGAGACAGACAGACAGACAGACAGAGACAGAGACAGAGAAAGAGAGAGACAGAGAGAGAGAGAGAGAGAGAGAGAGAGAGAGAGAGAGAGAGAGAGAGAGAGAGATGGACAGAGACAGAGAGAAAGCCAGTCTGAGGGTGAGAGTCAGCAAGGAAAAAGCCATCTTCTCCCAAACCCTACTAAGAGTCAGCACTGGGGCATGGAAAGCTCCTTGGAGTAAGCATTTGAAGAGAACTGTTTAAATCTACTTTTACTAGCTCTGTGACCATGGGAAAGTCTGAGTCTCAGTTTCCTTGTCCATTAAAATGAGACTGATAGTTTTCCTGGTGGCAGTCTCGTATAGTTGAGAAAGGGCAGACTTTGGAATAAGGTTTAGAATAAGTTCAAGTCTCATCTCTGGCATTTACTAGCAGTGAGACTCTAGACAAATCACTTCAACCTGTCAGTGTCTTGGGCAACTCTCAAAGACTAAGTCTCAGAGAAAGTGTCTACCTTAATTGCTAGAAGGAATTTCTTTTCTGAGAGATCCCTGAAAAATGCAATCAGAGGCTTGTTCTCAAAAATATACCTCTTTTGGCTCTCTACCTCATAATGTTTTTTTTTTGTAGAAAGTCTCTTGTAAACCTTTAAAAGTTATAAAAATGACGGTTGATGTTTCTGACATGTCTCTGGAGATGCTGGCCTGTCATCAGTAATCAATAAACCAGCAAACATTAAACATTTACCATATGTTGGCCAGTGTCCTAGGGTCAGGGGATATAAAAAAGCAAAATCCTGGTGCCTGCCCTTAAGAGACTGGGCACTAGCTTCACATTTACCATGAGCACTCGTAGCTCGTCTATCAAATGGGAGGCTAAGAATTCACAAGAATAACATTTCATAGTTGGAAGGGATCCATCAGTACCTGAGCACCCCTTTACCACCTTATAACAATAGCCAATGTTTATATAGAACTTGAGATTTGCAAAGCATTTTACACATATCTCAACTATCAGTCAACTCACATTTATTAAGCATCTATTATGTACCAGACACTAAAATGATAAGTACTGGTTGAGGTTACAAGGAAGGGCAAAGAATAGATACAAAGAAGGCCTCTTCAGGGTGGTAGGGTCAAGGGACTGGACAACATGCACATAGCTATGTACAAACAAGATAGAGACAAGAGAAATTGGAATTAATCTCACAGGGAAGGCACTAAGATCAAGAAGGATTAGAAAAGACTTCTTGCAGAAGGTAGAACTTTAGCTGAGACTTGAAGCAAGCAAAGGAATCCAGGAGGCACAGGCAAGGACAGAGAGAATTCTAAGCATGGGGAACAGCTTGCAAAGACACTCAGTCTGGAGATAGAGGGTCCTTTTTAAGGAATAGGAGGGAGTCAGTGTCACTGGATCACAAAGAATGTAGATTAGAAAAAGATGTAAAAAGACTGGAAAGGTAAGAAGGGGATAGGTGATAGAGGGTTATAAAAGTAGAACAGAGGATTTTATGTTTGATCCTAGAGATAATGAGGAGCCACTAGAATTTGTTAAGTTGGGACAGAGAGATTTGCAGGTGTGATATGACTCGACCTGCATTTTAGGAAGATCAAGTTGATAGCTAAGTGTAGATGCTCACAACAATTCTATGGAGTAGGTACTATTGTTATCCCTGCTTTACAGATGAAGAAGCTGAGGCTTAAAATGACTTACCCAGGGTCACACAGTTAGTGAGTATCTGAGCAGGATTTTAGTTCAGATCTTCTTAGTTCAGCACTCTATCTACCACCCCATAGCCCTGCCTTTCATCAATATGCGATCATTCAGCCTTTTTTTGAATAACTCCATTGTGGGAGCTCCCCAAACATGTTCATTCTGAGAATAATTCTGATTGTTATTTAGTTTTCCTTCGTTGAACCCAAATTTGCTTCTCTGGAACTTCTACACAATTTGATCCAACTCAAGAAGCATTTATTAAGTGCCAACCACATGTAGATGCTAAGTGCAATTATCAGAGACACAGTGAAAAATGCTAAGTGCATTAGAGAAGGGCACTGGGGTATGTATTCAAAGCAAAGATGATGGTTGAGGGTTGAGATTATAATAATAGTGGTGATGGTGAAGATCATGTCAATGGTGGTAGGCATGATGTTGATGGTGATCATAATGGTCATAATGATGTTGGTGGTGACAGTGTTATTATTTTCATGATAATAATAGTGGCTATCATGATAATGATAGTGATCATGATAGTATAAATGATGGTGATATGATGGTAATAATAAAGATGGTAATATAGTTGATGACAAAAATGAGGGTTACTGTGCCTATGGTGATGATCACGCTTACACTGATGTCCAAGATGGATTCAGTTGAAGCACAATATGTATTCAATAAGGCTAAGATGGCTAGTTTTGCTTTGTTTTGTTTGTTTACCAAAATATTTTCCTTTGATTTAGGTTCTTGCCTTTGGGAGGCAATATGGTAGAATAGAAAGAGTACTAAGCACAAGGCAAGAGGCTTGGTTTCAATTTTAGGTAATAACACTAATTTCACTGTAACCTCATGTAAGACTCCCCTTCATTGGCCTTCATTTTCTCTATTTGTTAATATATGACTCTAGCGAAGGTCCCATACAGTTCTGACACAGGAGAATTATATGCAGGACTAGTGAGTAGCACTGATTTGAAAAGTATGGCAAATCCAACTATGGTTGCTTTAGATAAAAAGTAGTTTGGGGGCCTTGTATAGTTTAGGGGAAAACTTTGACCATTCTCCATCATTCAGTGATTCCATGGACAGCAACTTGCCGGAGATTCCTGTTCAAATGAAGTTTGGATGAAGTAGCCTCTGAGATTCCATCTGGCTCTTGCCTTCAAGCACTACCACCTGTGCCCATCAGAGTTCACAATTTCCCCAAAGCCCAAGACAGTGAGACCACCTCCTCCCACCAAACCTCAAACCACCAAAATGTCAGCTTGTTTTTGCAAGCACTTATGTTATGTTTGTTTAAACTGGTGTTAAAAAATTGCCTTTGTGCCAAGTGCTGATGCTCATGGCTCCATGTAAATTCAGCCTTGACTTTCACAATGTGATGAGAGAACTCCTTTCCAGAGTTCTTCTCTCTTCACTATGCATCATGTCTCTGATCTACAGAAACCCTTCCTCTGTTTCTTGTGCACAGAGTTCACTAAAACCACCAACCATTGATAATGATACATGGCTTCCTTGTCTCTGAAAATTACATTGATTTCTGATCCATCCTGCAAGTTTCTCAGTCAAATTATTAGGCACCAGAAGTGCCGATCATTCCTTAAGTCATATACTTGAGGATTTTCCCAAAAAGTATGTCCTTTGATCCCAAGCATGGTAGATATTCTCTGAGGCTTACAACTCAGTCTGCTAACTCTTATGGACAGGACAAATGCATGTCTCTGTTATAAATGGTCTCCACTTTTACTTCGTGGCTTGAAGCTGAATAAACACAGACTCTGTGAATTGGACTCGATAGCTCTATTTATACTGTATTTTGTTAGTGTCTGACATAAATCTCTGGTGCTTTTGATTGACTGTGCCCAGGTCTGAGCAAGATTAAAATAATGAGGGGTTTGTTAACGGATCTGCCACTCTTTCCCCCCAGCCTGTTTAGCTTAATCGGCAGTGCCCCGGCAAAGACGAGCCTTTTATTTGTTATATATACATTTTATAAAAGAGAGATGTTCCAAGGCAAGGGGGGTCATTTTTCACACCCCACCTTGAGATAGGAAGTAATTAAAAACAAGGCAGAAAACTGATCCTGAAAGAAGGCGGCAGCCATTGTTTAGCATTGGAAAGAACTGTACAAAAAAGATCATTAAATTCCATTCATCACTTTAAATTGATGCAAAAGGCTGGTCCTCACCCCACCCAGGCAGAGCTGAAATAGGAACCACACAAAATCTGTCTTGGTAACTTGGGAAACATAATATTTAGGAAGTTAGAGAATAATATGCAAGATTGGGAGATAATACAGCACACTAGGAAGAACACAGAATTTGGAATCTGAAGACCTGAGCTCAAAGCCTAGTTTTGCCATTCTATTAGCAATGGAACTCCGAGTAAGTCTCAAACTCTCTGGTTTTAAGTGATACTCTGGAACTCAGTCCCTCATCAATAAAATGAGGATGTTGGACCAAGATGACACTGTCAGAGTCCTAAATCTACCATCTTATGATAAAAAACTATACCATAAGGAATTCTGATGCATAATGATTCTCTGGAAAAAAAATGATATCTTAAGCATGTTGGTAGAACGTGGTAGAAAAAGGATGTGGAGGCAGGGAACTTGGAGTTTAATCCCTGCTCTGCCACTGATTCAGTGGCAAGTTTTATATGTTCCCTGGGTCTTTATATATGAATTTCCTCATCTATAAGACTAGAAGTTAAATTAGATGATCTTGAATATTCCTTCCACTTCCAAAATGGCCTTTTTACTTTCCTTCCTTCCTTCCTTCCTTCCTTCCTTCCTTCCTTCCTTCCTTCCTTCCTTCCTTCCTTCCTTCCTTCCTTCCTTCCTTCCTTCCTTCCCTTCCCTTCCCTTCCCTTCCCTCCTTCTTTCCTTCCTTCCTTCCTTCCTTCCTTCCTTCCTTCCTTCCTTCCTTCCTTCCTTCCTTCCTTCCTTTCCTTCCCTTCCCTTAACTTCCTTTCCTTCCTTCCTCCCCTTACTTCTTTCCTTCCTTCCTTCCTTCCTTCCTTCCTTCCTTCCTTCCTTCCTTCTTTCCTTGCTTCCTTCCTTCCTTCCCTTTTCTTCCTTCCTTCCTTCTTTTCCTTCCTTCCTTCCTTCCTTCCTTCTTTTTCTTCCTTCCTTCCCTTCCCTTCCTTCCTTCTTTCCTTCCATCCTTCCTTCTTTCCTTCCTTTCTTCCTTCCTTCCTTCCCTTCCCTTCCCTTCATTTCCTTCCTTCCTCCCCTTCCTTCCTTCCTTCCTTCCTTCCTTCCTTCCTTCCTTCCTTCCTTCTTTCCTTGCTTCCTTCCCTTCCTTCCCTTTTCTTCCTTACTTCTTTTCCTTCCTTCCTTCCTTTCTTCCTTCCTTCTTTTTCTTCTTTCCTTCCCTTCCCTTCCTTCCTTCTTTCCTTCCATACTTCCTTCTTTCCTTCCTTCCTTCCTTTCCTTTCTTCCTTTCCTTCCTTCCTTGTTCCCTTCCTTCATTTCTTCTTTTTCCTATCTTCCTTCCTTTTCCTGTCTTCCTTCCTTTTCTTGTCTTCCTTCCTTCCCTTCCTTCCATCTTCCCTTCCTTTTCCTTCCTTCCTTCCTTCCTTCCTTCCTTCCTTTTCCTTCCTTCCTTCCTTCCTTCCTTCCTTCCTTTCTTCCTTTCTTCCTTCCTTCCTTCCATCTATTCCCCTTTCCTTCATCTGTAGATAGGATATGAACACTTCTAACTCCTTCATAGGAAGGAATCAATGAAGTGATATGTATGAAGGTGCTCTATAGGCCTATAAAGTAATACATGAATGTAAGTCATCATCATTGTTGCTCTTATCTTCTGTGAGACACATTCATAACCCAATTCCACACTTTCCAATGATCCAGGAGTGGTTCTGTGGCATTATGGCTACCCAACACAAACCAAAATGAAGAAGAGTGGCCATCTTAAGAAGTGAGTGGAAGTGCTGCCTAAGCTCCCTAGTGGGTAGGCTGATGTAGACCCAGCTTTCCCACACCCCCTGAGCCCTGATCCCCTTTTAGAATCCTCCCACTGAGAGCTACAAACACTAGGCATTTTGCCGGTTTTGTGCTGCATTATCAATTGGGAAACTAATGACTTAGGAAATTGTGAGATAATAAAAGATTTTTAAAGTGCACTTTAAGCTGGAACTTTATGTTCAATACTTTGACCATGCAGTGAAGATGCTTGAGAAGTGCACTGGGGCTTTGGAAGAGACTTGGGGCCACTTGCTATAACAGCTGAATAGTCTGTGAGCACGTGCAGTTGGATGCTAATTAACTGATTTGAGCACAGCTATTTCCTCCGGGCATCAAGAGGATACAATGATTACGGCCATAAAAATTGACTTCTGTTTGTTACACACAGTTCTACCGAAGTCATAAAAATTATCCCCAGCCTTCATGTGGCCATGTCCCTACAAACCTCCATTAACTTACCACCTTGTCATAAAATTTTAATTGCTTATTGACTTGGCCACAGTATTTGGCTCCCCTAGCACCACTGGACACTGAGCTTGAAGTCTAGAGAAATGTGGGCCTGCTCATTTCTGGAGGGATTTTCCATGTGTGGGATGCTGGTGCCACTCATGAATGCCATCCGATTGAGCTCCTGGCCACTGGGATGTATTTGTATGACCAAGGTCCCATTAGCAGTAATGGGAAGGTGGATATGTGTGCTGAAGAAAGAACTGGCTTAATAGTTTGTTCATTAGCAGGATAAACAACTAGTTTATCTTATTAACCCACTTAATTTCCAGCTTAGTCTCTGGAGTTTTCTAATATATTAGTGGAATAGTTAGCAATGAGGGAGGAGAGCTGTTTCCTTAAAATGGATCCTATAAAAGCTCCCTGCAGCCTGTTGGAAATAGGTGAGGCATGGTAGGGGATAATTCTGGGAAATGACATTAATTCCTGCATGGCACCAGGCACTGGACCACAGGGCTGGGGACAGTTTTTGCACAGGTAGCCTGACTGAATAAGCTATCTAAACTCACTTGCCTTTAATCCTCCTTTCATAGATTTATCCATGTGGAAAATATGGAGTACTTAGGGAGATAGGTGAAGAAGATGACCTAATTGTGAATATTGGCTCTTATATCATCTACTTGTATGAACTTGAGCAACCTAATTCAGCATCTATTTATTAAATAGATACTTTATTGGAGGCAGCTAGGTGGCTCAGTGGATTGAGAGCCAGGTCCAAATATGGGAGGTCCTGGGTTCAAATCTGGCCTCCGACACTTCCTAGCTGTGTGACCCTGGGCAAGTCACTTGACCCCTGTTGCCTAGCCTTACCACTCTTCTGCCTTGGAACCAATACACAGTATTGACTTTAAGACGGAAGGTAAGGGTTTGAAAAAATAAATAAATAGCTACTATGTGAAAGGTAGTGGAAAGAGCAGTGGACATGGATTCATAAAGATCTGAGTTCAAATCTAGCTTCAGATGCTTACTAGTTGTGTGACCCTGGCCAAGTCACTTAAATTCTATTTACCTGGATTTTCTCACCCTTAAATAGAGCTAATAATAGCCCCCATCTTCTACTATTGAGCTAGGATGAAATTAGGTGTAATATGAGGTAAGATACTTTACAAACATCAAATATTATATAAATGCTAGATTTTAGTGTATTATAATTCTGGTGCTTACCCAGTTTCCCTCCCCCCCCCCAAACTCATCCTATCTCTTTCCATCCTTCCCTAAGTGGTACAATGGATAGAAAACTTGATTTGGAGTCAAGAAGTCCTGAGTTCAAATTCTGCCTCCAATGCTCAAACCCTGTGTGACCCTGGACAGGGCACATAAAGTCTCCAGACCTAGGGTATATTGAAGGAATTATGCTCAGCAACCCCTAAGGTACCTTCTACCCCTAAAACTGTGACCCTTAATACTGTCTGCTCCCATGTTCCTAAAACACTGGAATAGGTTGGGCTATTTCTGGCTACCCATCACCATTTTTATATCCTGCTGTCACCATCATTCATCAAAGACCTCTCTTCCTTTTAAAGTTCATTCCATCTCATGCTGAGTTGCTATCATCTATGGCCCACCAGATCATTTTGATAGCTACCTGATTGATAAAGTGAGTACTGGGCTCTCAATATCTACACCCCAAACTCTGCTCTCTTCCAACATCTTAGCCTCTGAGTTCTTCAAATTCAACGCCCATGTCTTCTGCCTCTGATATGACACACAGGAGAGATCAGACCTTAGACTTGCCCTTCTCTGCTCCTTCTCCAGATGAACTGTCCTTGGTGCTAGAATTCCTAATTACAATTCTACAATGTGTGATAAGCTCAAAAGGGGGAGAGATCCAGACATGGCAGTGATCTTAGAGACAATGTGTTCTACCTCTCCTCTTCTCATATATATAGGAGGAGGAAATGGAAGTTTAGAGGGGCTTTACTTCCTTCCAGCTTATGGGCGAGAGACATAGAAAATGCCATAGGAGAGGTGACATTTGATCTGGGATCTAAAGGCAAGATGCTACTCTTTAGTTGTGTCCAACTTTTTGTGACCCTATTAGGGTTTTCTTGGTGAAGATCCTGGACTGGTTTGCCATTTTCCTCCTCCAGATCATTTTACAGATGAGGAAAATGAAGCAAACAGGATTAAATGAATTGCATTTAATCACATAGCTAGTATGTGTCTGAAGCTGGATTTGAACCCAGGAAGATGATTATTTCTGACTCCTGTCCCAGTGCTCTATCCACTGTGCAACCTAGATGCCCCAAATGATGAACAGAATTTCATTTATGCATAAAGTGTCATTCAGAATGTGGCAAAGGTAGAAAGATGGGAAAGTCTTAGAGTTTGGAAGATATCAAGTGATCATCGTAGGATGGAGCATAGAATAGTTTTAGATTAAGGAACATAACTATTTGGGGGGAATCTTGAATATCATTAAGTAGATGGTCAATTCACTCAACCTATCAATGAAGTCAGTCCTATAGGCTAACATGACAGCCCTTCATCTGTTTTAAACGTTATCTAAAGGGAGCTAGGTGGCTCAGTGGATAGAGAGCCATGCCTAGAGACAGAAGGACCTAGGTTCAAATCAAGCCTCACACACTTCCTAGCTGTATGACCCTGGGCAAGTCACTTAATCCCCATTGCCTACCCTTTACTGCTCTTCTTGCCTTATTGCTTCTAAGACAGAAGGTAATAGTCTTTTTTAAAGTTATCTATCAGGGCAGCTAGATCAGAAAGAATACCTGGCTGAGAGTCAAGAAGACCTGAATTCAAATCTGACCTCAGATACTTAATAGCTGAGTGACTCTGGGCAAGTCATTTAACTTGCATGTCTCAATTTCCTAATCTGTAAAGTGGAAATAATAATAGCACCTACCTCCCAGGGCTCTTATAGGGATCAAATGAGATAACAATTGTAAAACACATAGCTCGGTGTCTGGAACACAGTAAGCACTAAATAAATGTTAGCTATTGTTATATCATCATCATTATTCCTACCATTATCGCTGATTCACTCATTCAACAGTCATTGTTAGGTACCTACAGAGAAGCCATGTGATTTAGTGAATAAAGAGCCAACCTGGCCATGGAAATTTGGGCAAGTCACTTCCTTGGGGTTTTAGGCAATTCTCTAAGTTGCAGAGAAAGTGTCACCATACATTGGTAAAAGGAGTTTCCTCCTCTAGGGGTTCTCTATATGAATAAAATTGCAAAGTTCTAGACTTTATCCTTACAATCATGAGGTTGCATTTTAAAATGTTCAGGGTTTCCAAGAACCTTCAGATAATGCAAGTATGAACCCTTCTCCCCTAGGACCTCAGAGGGCATCTTCCTTAAGTACTTAGCACACATTATTATGTGCTGTAGTTATCTTCATGCATGCATTCTCTCCCTGTTAATCTGGGAGCTCCATGAGGGCAGGGATTATCATGTAAACTTTACATCTCCCATGGTTGCATAGGTCTCTCTCCATATACAATAGATGTTTAATAAAAGATTGCTGAATTGAGTCAAATTATACTCATTTTATAGATGAAGAAACTGAGGCTCAAAAATATAAGTAACTTATATAGGCACCCAGCAAATGATTTGAACCCAGGTCCCCTTCTGACATTGAATACAATGTACTTTCCATACCATCCTAGGCACTTCAGGGCACCATGTTATATGTAGGAGGAGATACAAGGGTGATGGGAGCTTGAGTTTTTACTTCTTGGACCGCATAATCTCACAGAGAATAATGGATGGCATGATTTTTAGCAATAGTATCATGGTAATTTGAGGCAGCAAGATGGTGCAGTGGATAAAGGATAGGACCTGAAGTCAGGGAGACCCGAGTGCAAATTTGGTCTCAGATATTTACCAGCTGAGTGACCCTAAGCAAGTCACCTAGCCTTATTTGGCTCAATTTCCTCATCTATAAAAATGAGCTGGAGAATGAATTAGCAAACCATTCCAGTACTTCTGCCAAGAAAACCTCAAATGAGGTCATGAAGAGTCAGACATGACTGAAATGACTGAACCAAAAAAAAAAGGGGAAATCTTGCACTAGAGCACCGAGTCATCTTCTAAAATTGTCCGCCAGTGAAGGTAGATGTGATTCTGGGCTCTTCAAGGCTCTGCTTAGAAGAGTAAACACTCTAGGAGCTCCTGTCCTGCCAAGCCAGAAAGTCTTCATGCATTTTAGCTGGGCAGAATGAACAGATTGCTGGAACTATATAGTCAGGAAGACCTGAGTTCCATTCTGACTTCATACCCTTACTAGCTGTGCAGAGCCAGTAAGGATTGTGAGATCAAATGAAATGATATTTATAAGGCACTGAGCACAGCATCTGGCACATAGTAGGTTATTGTTATTTGACCCAGCAACAGAACAGGCTTTTGTCATCTGAGGACCTGCTAATCTAAGTGTCAAAAAGCTCAGCACCAGAAAGCTAACTGCAGCAACTTTTGGCCAGCTCTTTTTGCCAGGATTTGAAGAGTCACAGCATGTCAGAGAAGAAAGGGACCTTAGAGATCCCTTAGTCTAACTCTTTCATTTTATGAATGAAGAAACAGACCCATGGAGATTTTGCCCAATGTCAATCCCATAACCAGCAAGAAGATAGTACAGAATGGGATAGAATGAGAATGGGAGGAGGGCATGAAGTGCTAAAGAAAGTCAAAAGAAGAGATGTTTCTGACCCAGGAGAGTCATGGGAGGACTTCATGGAGAAGGGGGTATTTGGGTTGGTCCTTGAGGGAAAGAGATGATTTTTAAAAGAAACTCCCATCTTCTGACACTGTACCTAGACAATATTCTGTCTTCCTTGCTTCCTAATTAAATCCTTGATGTTCACCCCCCCATCAATACACACACACACACACACACACACACACACACACACACACACACACACATTATCTCTCTCAGGGCTGCATTCAAGAATAGTTCCCTAAAGCCAAATCTATACTTTTTATTGTTATGTGAATATTCTGTTGGAACGAGATATTACACTTTTACTTCCCATTCAATAAATATCCAAAGCGTTCAGCAGAGCACTGGGTATTAGCCTGTCAAAGCCTGAATTTATGACTGAAATAGTGCAATATCAATAGCCGTATAGATCAGAAATGCATAAATATTAAAGTTCTTTGGCCAGAGAAACTCTGTCTAAACTCCCAGTCGCTTGTAAAATTTACTAAGCTCCATCTTATTTTTCATTGCTAAAGTTGATCTAAAGGTCAAACAATTTATGATCTTGGGAGTCTTTTCATTTGATGGTTATTCTTAGATTCCTGATTTCTGGATTTCCATTGATGGTGCTGCTATTTTTCCAGTTTCCGGGAACATTAACTCTTGTACCACCCTCATCCCAGCCCTCCCATCCAATCAGTTGCCAAGTCATGTTGATTTCATCTCTAAAACAATTCTCACAATAGTCCCTTCCTTTCCATGATTGCTGCCACTGTCCTACTTCAGATTCTCTCCCATCTTGCCTGGATGATGGTTTCTTGACCTCCACTCTCTCTCCCCTCCATCTTTCACACGTCTTTCACACTTAACACCTGAGCAATCTTCCTTGGGCTCCACTCAGACCAGGTTATTTTCCTGTACAAAAAGTGTCTGTGACTCTTTGCCAAATAAAGTCTAAAGTCTTTGGGCTGGCATTTAAAGCCTTCCATAATATGTCCTCCCTCTTTTTCACTCAAAACTGCTTTGCATTCTGTGTTTCAGCCAAGCTTGACTATGCTTTGTCTGGTTCTCAACTTGTCTTCTCCCTTCCCTAGGCTTTATCTCTTAGACCTGGAACTGTCTCCCTCTTCCTGCCTCCTCCAATTTCACATCTCTTAGAAATGTTCTCTTCCAGAATCATGATGATGGTAAGAACAATAATAAATAATTATAATAACAACAAACATCAATGCGCATTTGTAATGTTTTAAGGTTGCAAAGTGTATGTAGCATATATATACATACATAATCTCATTTGTTGCCATTCATTTGTTTCACTCATGTCTGACTCAATGTGACCCCATTTGGATTTTATTTTCAAAGAAACTAGAGTGGTTCACCATCTCCTTTTCCAGTTCATTTTACAGATGAGGAAACTGAGGCAAGCAGTTTTAAGTGATTTGCCCAGGGTCATACAGCCTGCAAGTGTCTAAGCCTTGATTTGAACTCATAAAGATGAGTCTTCCAGACTTCAGGAATGACCCTTCATTCACTTACCACCTTGGTGACCTTGTGAGGTAGATGCAATTATTATTTTCATGAGGAAATGGATGTTGAGAAAGATGAAAAGATTTGCCCAGAGTGGGTTTTGAACCCAGGTCTTGCTGACTCCCAAGTTCAGCATTCTGTATTCTTTGAACCTTCTCTGTGAAGCCTTCCCCAAGCTCTTCCAGTCTACAGTAATTGCTGCTCCTTTACACCCCCCGTAGCATTTTGGCCCCTTATTTTTCACACTTGTAATATTTAAGCTTCTGCCATGATTGTTTGTATACGTGTCTTTTCTTGGGTCATCTGCCTGATTTAATCTTGGTGTCTACAATGAAGCACCTATTTGTGCCAAGCACAGCTCTGAGGATAACAGTAAAGACAAAAAATAAAATAGTTCCCTGTTTTCAAGGACCTCACAGACTAATTAATGGGGGAGACAACATACAAACAACTATACATAGCAAGACATGCAGGATAGGGGCAGCTAGGTGGCTCAGTGGATTGAGAGCCAGACCTGGAGATAGGAGGTTCTGGGTTCAAAACTGACCTCAGACACTTCCTAGCTGTGTGACCCTGGACAAGTCACTTAACCCCAACTGCCTGGCCCTGACCACTCTTCTGCCTTGGAACCAATACGTAATATCAATTTTAAGAAAGAAGAAAAGGGATTTTTAATAATTAAAATTAATTTACATGTTCAAAAATTATATATAATTCATTTTAGTAATATAACAATTTATTATTAATGTAACAGTATTTATAATTTACTACTATAACATAGCATTTATGATTTATTATTGATATAGCATAGCATATAATGTATTATTAATATAACATGGCATATATAATTTATTATTAATATAACATAGTATATTTAATATATTGTTATTAACATAACACATTATATACAATTTATTTTTATTAATATAACATGTTATATATATTTTGTAATTACTATAATATATGATTCATTATTAATAATATAACAATTTATTATTATTA